>NC_081347.1:41078500-41117301 GCF_029784015.1 Lycium ferocissimum | reverse complement strand
TCATTCAACATAATCTAATGATGAAAATAACAAGTCTAGTATTTATACTAAGAGACTTAAGAGCTAGGCTAGTTATTACAAGAATGCCATTAATGAGAGCAAGTGGCCTTGCTTGGGCTAGTTGGATGTTGGCTTGAAATCCGAAAAGGCTCTTCTTGCACATATAGCCATCATCCAAGCCTCAAGCTTGCAATTGTGACCCTTTTGTATCCATGGCCCTTCTTTGCACGTCTAGCCACATTTGCATTTCTCGTCCTTGCGACTCTAGCCACTTTGAGTGTTGGCCTTTTTTCTTGTAGCTTCTTCTCTCATTCCTCTCCAAGCTATTTTCCATACTTCATAGGCCTTCTTATGGGGCTTGTGTGCCTCTCCATGGGTCTTCAATGCTCTTTTGGTCATCCTCCTAGCTTGAATGGATTGGAGTTCCATGCCTTGGTCTTCAATGTGAGCCTTCAAGCGAGGTGTGCCCAGTAGGGTCATATCAATTTTCTAGACCTTTTTTATCTTTTATTTCAACATCAAATTCTTGCAAAAGGAGTATCCATCTTAGTAATCTAGGTCTAGCATCTTTTTTGGCTAAGAGATATTTTAAAGTTGCATGATTGGTGAACACTGTAACTTTGCTTCCTATTAAATAGGAACGAAACTTATCAAACACAAAAACTACTGCCAGTAGTTCCTTTTCAGTTGTGGCATAACTCCTTTGAGCTTCATTGAGCGTTCTACTGGCGTAGTAGATCAGCCTGAAAATCTTGTCTTTCTTTTGTCCCAATATAGCTCCAACTGCTGTGTCACTTGCGTCGTACATTATTTCAATTGGCTGACTCCAATTGGGAGTAATAACAATCGGAGCGTTAGTCAATTGTTCTTTGAGAATCTCAAATTCTTTCCTGCAATCCTCTGAAAATTCAAACTTCATATCTTTCATTAATAGGTTAGTCAAAGGTTTTGAAATTTTTGAAAAATCTTTATGAACCTTCCGTAAAAAAACTCGCATGTCCTAAGAAACTTCTAATGCCTTTAATGTAAAGTAGGAGGGGGTAATCCTGCTATAAGATCAATTTTTGCCTTATCCACTTCTATCCCTTTATTAATTTTATGTCCTAAAACAATTCCTCTCGTTACCATAAAATGACATTTTTCCACGATTAAGAACTAGATTTGTCTCTTCACATCTTTTAACACCAAAGTTAAATGATGTAGACAATCTTCAAATGTCTTACCAAAAGTGTGAAATCATCCATAAAATTTCGAAGTTTTTAGTCATGTATCGAAAAAATTGCCGACATGCAACGTTGGAATGTAGCAGGAGCGTTACAAAGTCCAAATGGCATTTTTCGGTAAGCATACGTACCTTGGGGGCATGTTAATGTGGTCTTTTCTTGATCTTCTAGAGCAATTGGTATCTGATTGTATCCAGAATATCCATCAAGAAAATAATAAAAACCATGACCTGCAACTCTCTCAAGCATCTGGTCAATAAAAGGTAAAGGAAAATGATCTTTTCCTATGGCTTCATTAGGTCGTCTGTAATCAATACAGACTCTCCATCCTGTGACTGTTCTGGTAGGTATGAGTTCATTATTTTCATTTTTCACTACTGTCATACCTCCTTTCTTTGGTACTACATGCACAGGACTTACCCAAGGACTATCAGATATCGGGTAAATGATACGTGCTGCTAGAAGTTTCACCACTTCTTTCTTGACAACTTCTTGCATTGCTGGTGTCAGTCTCCTTTGGGGATGGACTATTGACTTGTAATTATCCTCCATGAGAATTCTATGCATGCAAATAGCTGGACTGATTCCTTTGACGTCAGCTATAGTCCATCCTAAAGCTCTTTTGTGTTCTTTCAGCACTCCAATTAATCTGTTTTCTTGTTCTGTTGTCAAAGAAGATGAAATGATCACTGGAAAAAGGTTAGATTCAAGAAAAACATATTTTAAATGAGAAGGAAGGGTTTTGAGTTCAATCTTTGGTTGAACTTTTCAGTGAAATTTCCCATTTTCTAAATCTCTTTCAAGTGTTTCGGCTTCTTCTTTAATTACGAGGTCATCATCGGTTGTGGAACTCCGATTTGGACAAACATCTCTCAATGAATCGGTAATCAACTGATCATTTTTGTATTCATCTGCAAGGTCATTTAGCAAGTCAATTTGAAAACAAGAAGATGATGACTCATCCTCGGGAAATTTCATTATTTTTTGCATGTCAAAAATCACCCTTTCATTATCAACTCGCAATATCAATTGTCCTTGATGAACATCAATGATTGCTCTTCCTGTTGCGAGAAATGATCTACCTAAAATCAATGGTACCTCTGTATTTTCTTCCATTTCAAGTACTATAAAATCTGCTGGGAATATAAATTTATCAACTCTTACAAGGACATTTTCAATGATTCCTTTTGGTTTTCTAGTACTTTGATCAGCTAATTGAAGAGACACGGTAGTGTCTTTCATTTCTCCAAGTTCCAATTTCCTAAAATTTGAGAAAGGCATTAGATTTATTGATGCACCTGAATCACATAACGCTTTTTCGAAATGAGCACCTCCAAGGGTACAAGGGATAGTAAAACTTCCTGGATCACCAAGTTTCTGTGGAAGCTTATTTTGAAGTATAGCACTACATTTCTCTGTAAGCTCAACGATAGAAAATTCTTCCAATTTTCTTTTACTTGACAAAATATCTTTAAGAAATTTAGCATATGAAGGCATTTGCGTCAAAGAATCTGTAAAAGGTATGTTAATGTAAAGTTGTTTTAAAATTTCTAGAAACTTTGAGAATTGTTTGTCAAGTTTTTCCCGTTTCATTTTTTGGGGATAAGGAAGAGGTACAGCATGAAGATTTGTTATCAGTTCATTTTTTTGTACCTTTTTTTCTTTATCATTTTCTTTCTTTAGAAACTCATGTTCTTCTTTGTTCTCTTTTACCTGTTCCATATCACATGGATTTTTTGTCCATCTGCATATGGACGTGTAGAGCCTAACCCGAGCGCAGAAATGGCTTTAAGGTGTTCCATTGGATTCTTCTCAGTATTGCTTGGTAGAGCTCCTTGAACTTGTCCAGACATTAGGGTTGCTAATTGGCTTACCTGAATTTCCAAATTTTTGATGGCTGAATTTTGGCTTTCCATTTTTTCATCAGCAGTCTTAATGTATTTGTATATCAAGTCTTCAAGGCCTGGCTGATGCGTTCTTTGGGGCTGTTGTTGATACTGTTGAAAACTTTGCTGCCCTCTATTTTGATTTTGAAAATCGGGTGGTCTTTGTACCTGTTGTTTCTGAAACTGATGGGAATTTTCAGCACCATTGGGGTTGCTCCATTGGAATCCTGGGTGTTTTTGAGTCACGGGAATCCCGTTGGGGTATGTTTTGTAACCTATTAAGTTTACTTGCTCGTCATTCTGATTATTGACTTGACATTCATGATTAAGATGACCCTCACCACAAATGTCGCATCCTTCAAATTGATGATGTTGTTGTGGATTTACTTTAAAGGTTTTAAATTTTTGTGTTAAAGATGCAACTTGCTGAGTTAAGGTATTCAAGACATCCATCTGGTTTACCATTGCGGCTTTTTTAACCATCACACGATCAGCTGGCCACTGCACAACATTTTCAAAAATTTCATTTAATAATTGTAAAGCTTCGTTAGTAGTGTTTCCCATCATGGAACCTCCAGCAGCTGCGTCTATAACATTTCTAGAGGATGGTTTTAGCCCATGATAGAAAATGTATAGTAGCATATGATCAAGGATTCCATGGTGAGGACATTTTCTTAACAAAGTTTTTAATATTTTCCAAGCTTGGTAAACTGATTCAGTATCACTTGAACAAAATTATTGATATCTTGTCTCATTTTTGTTGTTTTAGCAGGAGAAAAATATTTGTTTAAAATTTTTTCAGTCATTTGATCCCATGTTGTGATGGATCCACGTGGCAAAGCTACGCGAACAAGCTTTAGCGTCACCTTTTAGAGAAAAAGGAAAAAGCCTTAGCTTAATTCATCGTGATACCCCATTATACTTAGCTGTTTCAACCAACTCAAGAAAGTCAATTAAGTGATTGTGTGGATCTTCACTTGGATCTCCAGTGAATTGACAAGATTGTTGGACTGTTTGGATTAAACCAGTTCTGATTTCAAAGTTGTTAGCTGCCACAGGGGGCCTTCTAACACTTGATTTACCAGTGAACTGGTCAGGTCTAGCATAATCCCTCAGAATCATGTTAGCCGGTCGTGGTGCTACTTCATCAAACTGGTCTTCTGGAGGCTGAAGATTTGGGGGTGGTGGATTGTTGAGATGTCCTTCCTGTTGATCCATGCTTTTGTTAGTTGCACTATGAGAAGTGGAAATGTGTCCTTTCCTGTGCAATCGTAAAGATCTTTCAATTTCAGGGTCGTATTCAAACAAATCTGTAGAGGAAGAACGGGTCATAAACTAACAGAATTTTTTTTTTTTTAAATGTGCTCCCAAATTAGTAAGAAAATAATTAATCTGAAGTAAATAATTGCCAATCCCCGGCAACGGCGCCAAAATTTGATGAGTGTCTGGCGTATATATATTTTAACTCGTACTCTGTCAAATTATAGTATAGAAAGATGTCGAACCCACAGAGATTGGTTTATTTATTTTGCAGATGTTTCTTATTTTAATTACTATTTGAGAATATCAGAAGAGAGTTGATTGGTGAGTTAATTAACTAAATATGTGTAAATAAAGCAATGGAGAAATATTTTAATTTTTCACAAATGTAATAAAAAGTGTTGGGATCCTGACTTCACTTGATATTTCTATTATAAAGTAAATTCTTTAATCTTCAATTTCTATTTCTCATAAATGTATAAATGCCTCTCACGATTACATTTATATATTAAACTTAAGTTGAAGAATTAATCGCACTCCTCTCGGTTATAAAAATTAATTATCAAAATAGTAATATTAAAGCACCAGAAATATATGCTTGAACTGAAACATGCTCTTTATAGTAAGTCCCTTTCGGTTACCTTACTTGCTATAACTAATCAATACGCTATCCGCCTCTCTCGATTACAAATAAGTGTAAAATTAATCATGACATAAAAGAGATAGATGTCACTAAATAAATGTTAACATCTATCAATACGACAATTAACTATGTTACTTCTTCCGCCTCTCTATTACGTAATTAGTAACAAATTAATTGGTAGTATAAATTAGATAAACGTTAACAAATAAAATAACATCTAACTGTAAAAGCATATAAAAGTTAAATAGAAAGCTTCCGCTCAAACATTCGAAATTGAGGAATAATATTATCTACTATTATATAGAAATATCAAGATCCGTCATTCTCCCAACACAAAAGAAAGTTACTCCATATTGGAGTTAATACAACTAATGGAAATATTCTTATCCATTAATAAGAAAATAGAAGAAATATTCAAGAAGAATAATTTCGCTATTTAATTAAAAGTAGGAACTAGAATAATTTCCTAAAATTAAATAACCAAAGAAGCTATAAGGAAAAGGCTCTAGAATGGAAACAAAGTATTATTTTGCTTCCTCTATGTTTTTCTGTCTCTCAGCGATTTTCTTCAAATGTTGATATTTATAGAGTTTCCTTCTTCAGCAAAATCTTCCCGTGTGCACACAAGCTTTTTGCAATATATTTCTTCCAATTTAGCCAATCAACAATAGGGTGTTGATTTAAGAAATTGGTGTGTTCACGAACTTTTTTTCCAATTTGTAAGTATACATTCTTGCTCCCCTTTCTTTTATTGAGAATAAGGTTTGTCTTCCTTTTCCTTTAGCTTTCTTAGTTTCAATTTTGATGGGTCCCACATTAAGGAAAATTTGCACAATTGTTTTCATCTTTGCAGCACTTCCTTTTCTCTTTCTTTTGTTTTTCCTTTTTTGGATCTTTTTCTTCATTTTGCTCTCTTTATTTATTTATTAAATTATGATATTTCCTGCAAATAAAATATAGAAATATTGATATTTAAATTAAATAACAAATTAATTTATATATGGATTTTTGTCTTATCAAGCATGAAAGGGCTTCAGCTCCAGCACCAATACCCCCAGTTCCTCCGCCAGATGCCTCGAGCCAGCAGATGAGAGAGGCTATTCGATTCTTGCTGACCTAGTTAGTCGCCGCTCAGGCCCAGCGGCAAGGTGCGAGCCAAGGTGATAGAGCGGTCAGTGAAAGAGCCTGTGATTTTATTAGTCTGAACCCTTCAGAATTCCATGGGTCGAAGCTGAATGAAGACCCACAGGGCTTTATAGATGAGATGCTTCGGACGCTACGGATTATACATGCTTCTGATCCTGAGTCAGTAGAATTGGCTTCTTATAGATTGCAGGATGTGATCGTCCATTGGTACAACACTTGGACGTCTTCCTTCGATATTATTTACAACCGGAGGTTCGACGGGCCCGAGCTAACAAGTTCTTGAATCTCCGACAGGGGAGTATGAGTGCTCGAGAGTACAGTCTTCGCTTTAATTCTTTGGCTAGGCATGTCCCAGCCATGGTAGCCGATATGGGAGACCGTGTACACCGCTTTGTGAGTGGTTTGGGGCCACATTTGATTAAGGAGTGCTTGACAGCCTCGCTCCAAGACGGGATAGATATTGCTTGTATTCAGTTCCATGCTCAGAATTTTGAGGAACAGCAGCAGCCGCAAAGGGGCGAGCGTGATTTTGATAGAAAGTATAGTAAGAAGACCAGATCTTCCGGTGCTGCTAGCGAGTTCAGAGGGAGTCACAGGCAGCGACATTCTAGTTATTCAGGTCAATCAGCAGCCAGTACGCCTCCTCAATTTGCGGGTAAGAGATTTGATCATCCTATTTACTCCGGACCGAGTCTGAGTTTCAGAGTTTTGAGGTCCCAGTACAGAGGCGATCCTAGTTAGATGAGACCACACGTACCGATGTACTCGGTGTGGTAATCCGTATTCGGACGGTCTTGCTTTGGGTTTAGATGCTTGCTATGCACGTGGTCGGTCGGGTATATGATGCGTGATTGTCCATCGCCGGGCTGGCGAGAGGTAGGGTCCGACACGAGTTAGTAGCGGGTTCTTCATCGTCCATGAGCCCTTTGGGGCAAGTTTCGCAGGTACCAGCAGGTAGCGGTAAGGGCTGAGGAGGAGCATCCAGTTCAAGCAGCCCTCAAAATCGTATATACATACTGGACGGGCGACAGGATCTTGAGTCCTCCCCCGACGTTGTCACAGGTATATTGTCAGTATCCTCTCATGATGTGTATGCATTAATTGATCTGGAGTATACTTTGTTATATATTACTCCTTATACTGCTTATCATATCAGGGTGAAACCTGAGCCAATCAAACTTTTTGAGGTGTCCACACCTATAGGGGAACCAGTGGTAACTAGATGGGTATATAGAAGTTGTATGATTGTAGTTTGCAACCGTCATACTATGGCTGATTTACATGAGTTGAAAATGTTAGATTTTGATGTTATTATGGGTATGGATTGGCTAGCCTCCTGTTACGCGAATGTGTCGTAGAACAAAGATAGTTCGTTTCTAGTTTCTAGGAGAATCAGTCTTGGAATGGAAAGGTAATACAGTGTACCCGAGAGGTAGGTTTATTTCCTATCTCAAAGCGAGGAAGGTGATTGCTAAGGGCTATATCTATCATTTAGTCCGAGTTCAAGACACAGAAGCAAAACGGCCAACTCTTCAATCTGTCCCAGTGGTGAATGAGTTTCCAGATGTGTTTCCGGATGAGCTTCCAGGTCTTCCTCCAGAACGGGAGATTGAGTTTACCATTGATGTATTGCCAGATACTAAGCCTATATCTATCCATCCTTATCGAATGGCCCCTGTAGAATTGAAGGAGTTAAAGGTGCAACTGAAAGATATACTTGAAAAAGGCTTTATTAGCCCTAGTTCGTCGCCATGGGGAGCGGAGTGCTGTTCATAAGAAAGAAAGATGGTTCCTTGAGGATGTGTATTGATTACAGGCAATTGAACAAGGTGACGATAAAGAATAAATATCCACTTCCAAGGATCGATGATTTATTAGATAAGTTGCAGGGTGCCAAGTGGTTCTAAAAAATAGATCTAAGATCGGGATACCACTAAGTGAGGGTTAAGGAAGAGGATATCCCAAAGACAACCTTCAGAACTAGATATGGTCATTATGAGTTTTAGGTGATGTCATTTAGATTGACTAACACCCCAGCGGTATTCATGAATTCGATGAACAATTTGTTTGGGCCTTCCTAGATTTATTCGTAATTGTGTTCATCGATGATATTCTGGTATATTCTTGATTGGAGGTAGAGCATGCAGATCATTTACGTACTATCCTTAGAATTATTTGGACTCGGGAGCTATATGCCAAGTTTTCAAAATGTGAGTTTTAGTTGAATTCTGTAACTTTTCTAGGGCATATCATTTCAGTTGATGGTATTCGAGTATATACCCAAAAGATTGAAGCTGTGAAGAATTGGCCAAGGCCTACAATGCCTACGGAGGTTCGCAGTTTCCTGGGTTGGCCGGTTGCTACAGAAGATTTATAGAAGGATTTTCTTCTATTCTGCACTGTTGACAAAGCTAACGCAAAAATCGATAAAATTCCAATGGACCGACGCTTGTGAGCGCAGTTTTCAGGAGTTAAAGGATAGGTTGACTTCGGCTCCAGCCCTAACACTTCCATAAGGATCAGAGGGCTATGTTATTTATTGTGATGCTTTAGGTGTTGGGCTAGGTTATGTGTTGATGCAACATGGCAAAGTTATTGCCTACGCCTCAAGGCAGTTGCGAAAACATGAGAAAAACTACCCGACGCATGAGCTAAAGTTGGCTGCAGTTATTCATGCACTAAAGATGTGGAGACATTATTTATATGGTATTCATGTGGATATTTATACAGATTACCAGAGTCTCCAATATATTTTCAAATAGAAGAAATTGAATTTGCGGCAAAGGCGGTGGTTGGAGCTATTGAAAGACTATGATGTGAGTATTTTATACCATCCTGGTAAGGCGAATGTAGTAGCTGATGTTCAGCCGGAGAAGAGGGAGTTAGTTTGTCAGCTTCGACAACTAGCCAACCTAGGAGTTCACTTAATGGACTCAGGCAGTACATGGGTTACTGTCCAGAACCCAGCTGTGTCATTTTTAGTAGAGGAGATAAAGAAGGGCCAATATGAAGACCCCGTGTTAGTTCATTATAGGAATGCACTTCCTCAGAAGAAGAAGTCACCAT
Organism: Lycium ferocissimum; assembly: GCF_029784015.1. NCBI lineage: Eukaryota > Viridiplantae > Streptophyta > Magnoliopsida > Solanales > Solanaceae > Lycium > Lycium ferocissimum. The sequence goes on along the minus strand of NC_081347.1, from coordinate 41,108,077 downwards.
TTGCAGTTCCTGCAGATGGAGTTCTCAGGTATCAAAGCAGATTATGTGTTCCCGATGCTGTGGTTACGTCAACAAATTCTAGAGGAAGCTCACTATTCCCGTTATTTTGTTCATCCGGGAGCAACAAAAATGTATCATGACCTCAAATCCATTTATTGATGGAATGGAATGAAAAAAGATATAGCGGAGTTCGTGGCTCAACGTCCCAATTGCCAGCAGTTGAAAACCAAGCATCAAAAGCCGGGGGGATTACTGCAAGCCATAGAGATTCTGACTTGGAAATGGGAAATGATTAACATGGATTTCATTACAGGCTTGCCCCGTTCTCGACGTAAGTACGATTCTATATGGGTAATTTTGGATAGACTCACAAAATCCTCTCATTTCCTACCAATCAGAACTACGTGCTCAGCAGAAGATTATGCAAAGTTATATATTAAGGAGGTACTACGACTTCATGGTGTTCCAGTATCCATTATCACTGATAGAGGAGCACAATTTACAACTAATTTTTGGAAGTCTTGTCAAGAAGGTTTGGAAACTCAGGTAAGACTTAGAACAGAATTTCATCCACAGACTGATGAGCAAGCCGAGCGCACTATTCAGACCCTTGAAGATATGTTAAGGGCATGTGTCTAGATTTTGGAGGTAATTGGGATGATCATTTGACGCTTATTGAGTTTTCCTACAACAATAGTTACCACACTAGTTTTCAAATTGCCCCATATGAAGCTTTATACGGGAGGAAATGTAGATCTCCAATTAGATGGTTTGAAGTAGGGGAAACAAATCTAGTGGGCCCAGACTTGATCCAACAAGCGGTGGAGAAGGTTAAGCTTATTCAAGATCAATTATTAACAACCCAAAGTCATTAAAAATCCTATGCAGACAATCATCGACGAGGCTTGGAATTCCAAGTTAACGATTGGGTATTCTTGAAAGCATCGCCGATGAAAGGTGCAATGAGATTTGAAAAGAAGGGCAAGCTTAGTCCCCGGTATATCGGGCCCTACAAGATTGTGCGCAAGGTAGGCCAAGTAGCTTATTAGTTAGATCTGCCTTCGGATTTGGAGTCAGTCCACGCAATTTTTCATGTGTCAATGCTTCGTAAGTACGTGAGAGATCCTTCCAGAATTGTGCCTGTAGAAGATGTCCAAGTTACTAAGAAACTGTCTTATGAAGAAGTACCCATTGCTATTCTAGATAGGCAGGTTCGGAGACTCAGAACCAAAGACGTAGCTTCAGTTAAAGTCCTGTGGAGAAACAATAATAGGGAAGAAATGACTTGGGAAGCTGAGGAAGATATGAAGTCCAGGTACCCACATTTGTTTCCACTCCTAGAAGAGCTCCAACCAGAGACACCATTATCCTCAGGTATGTGATGCTTCTTTGAATGATTTCTTGGTCATGTGTGGCCAATATGGATATTGATGTTGTAGCCCTATGAGGCACTGTATCTCTTGGGTTGTTGCGACAGGATGGTAGTGGTACAATTATAGGGGAAACTCTGGAAATTTTTTTGCAGCATTCTTAAAAGCTTAATATTCGAGGAGGAATGTTTTTAAACGCGGGGGGGTGGGGGGAGGAATGTTACACCTCAAAAAATTTTCGCGTTGTTTGCGTTGTAAGTAAACTAACCTAAGCTTGGAGAGGTCATGAAACCCTTATAAGGTTAAGGAATACTCTTAATAAGTGTTAAGCAAGTGTCTAAAGGTTCCGGGATCAAGCAAACCGAAGAAAATAAGTTTGTCAAAAATTTGAAAAAAGTTGGCAGAATTTTGGACAAAAATTTTGGGTCAACTTTAGAGGGGTATATCTCCTAGTATATCAGGAGTTTTGAAGTGAAACAAAAGCCGAAATTGAAGTTTAGGAAGTCTAGTTTTCAATGAAACAAATCATTCGTCAAAATGACATCGAAGTAGGGAGTTATGGGCATTTCAAGATAAGCCTCCAAGATGCTGAATGGCTCCCCGCGGGCCCCACTTGGAAAGTCGGTGGAACCGACTCTCAAGGGGTATAAATACCCTATTATTCCCTTTTTTTCATCATTTACACTTCTTTTGAGTTCTAGACACATCCATACACTTCTCTTACACACTTATAACCCCTTAAATCAAGAATTCAACAAGATTACACCGAACTAGTTCATGAAAAGTGATTGTTCTTGTTTCTACTTAATGTTGTGGTGAGTTTGGTCTTGAATAAAGTTGGTGTGGCTAAAGTTCTTCAAGTATAATGTATGTTCTTCATCCTATCTCTTATGTTGAGTTGATTTGAAGGTTTAACAATTCTTAAAAGGGAAAATAGTTATGAAGGAATGGTCATAAAGTGATGTGTTGTAGTTGTTGAGTTTATGGACTATTTTGAGCATGTTGTAGCCATGTTATTGGGATAATTTCGATGTATATGGATGGTATCTAATGTTGTTGGTGTGTTGATGAGATTATGCTCCTTGATTAGGAAGAAAGGAAGTGTGTATTGTTATTGTATGTTGATAAACATCTTGTGGGATGTTTTATGGAATATTTTGGTATTGATGATGATGATGACGTTGTTGGTGTAGTGTTGTTGTTGTTGTTGTATTGGTTGTTGGTATTGTGATTTCGGGCTAGGGATATAGGCGAGGAGATCCGCCTCAATTTTGCAGATCCTAAAGGGGTTTAATTTGAAGACTTAAGATAAGCATATGACAATAAGCCTAAGTAAAGTAGTATGAATTATTTTGAATGTAGATTTACGAGTCAAGGATAAGCTTTAAGTAGTAGGAGACCAAAAAGGTATGTAAGGCTAAACCCTTTCTTTCTAAGGCATGACTCTTTTCTTATGAACCCATACATGTTTTCCATAACATCCTTATCCCCAAAAAGCTAGAAGTTTTTAATTCTCAAAGTTATGATGCTAAAGATAGATGTTTTCTAAGATGATAATGATGATGATGACGACCCCATTTCTAGAAATTCCAAGGCTTATGGTTCTGATGCTATCATGAGATTGTTGATCTTATTTCATAATTTTCTTAATTTTATTCATTGTTGTTGATCTCACCTTATAATAATTGTTCCTTCAAGGTGAGATATAGCGATGATGATTGTTCCATAACATAAATCGGAGGTTACCGACCTTACGTCACTCCGATAAAGTTGTAGCTTTTAATTGGGATCTCATGCATGCTACATATATGTCACGACCCAATCCCGTAGGCCGTGACTAGTGCTCGAGCTGGGCACTCGTACGCACCCATCAACAGAAATAGCACACAAATAACTTATACATATACCGAGATCAAACGTCAGACCATAGCTAACATAACCAGATCTTATATATACGTGAAAAAGTGAAACGTCGCCCCAAAGCTGTCACAAATATATATATACATATCGCTGTCACACTGTCAGCAGATGATATCGCACATAAACTGGTAAGGCTATCACAATATAGGGGGGACGTCCAGATCACAAATCACACAGACACAATCTAATGTAGTTGATTACCCACAATCCACACATATGTCTACGTACCTCTAAGAGTAATAACGTAATCATATGACGGGATTAGGCCCCGCCGTACCCATGAATAGACATATACATATGCATCGGAAGAGTCTGCACCAAAACATAGGCTCCGGAATAAGGGAGCGCTCCAAAACAGCAGAATAGATATCCTAAGCTGACGGATCACCAAAGTGGGCGTCTGTACCTGCGGGCATGAAACGCAGCCCTTCGAAGAAAGGGGTCGCATTTAAATATGTACTTAGTATGCAAAGCATGAAATACAAGAAATGATCATAATCGGAACAAAAAGTACGAAAAATAAGTGCAATATCCAGTAATACCAAAATGCCTATCGATTAAAACACAAATCATGCATGGGGCTCAAGGAATATGGTCGCCCACCCGTCAATGGCGCCATAACACAGCATAACACCAGAAGATTTCATATCTCCGTAACTCGGCATATCTCATAACACATCATAACGCCATAACACATCATAACACCATAACACATCATAACACCAAAATATAAAAGGAACCCGGCCCTCTAGCGAGGAGCTCGGCGAACCATAACACATCATACTCCGGAATATATCATAGTGCGCACGACTACATAACCGGCCCGGGACTCGGCGAAAGAATGTAATAACCATATGCACGAGCAGAGTCGTGAGTAACCATATGCATAAAAATCATTATTATAGACTCAAAAGATAAGTAAGTAATCGACGCTCGAGGTCGGGATGATAGTCACATTAAGTTCTTTCAAAAAGTCGTTAGAACCAACATAGAAAAGTCTCGGGGACCACGGACAAGTATCAAATCAATCCCGAGCCCGCCTATAAAAGTTAGAGTATTATTCGCTAGAATCTCCTACGAACATCGAGGCGATCCAAGCTCATCTATGAAAGTTACGACCATTATTAGACATGGAATCCTTTAAGAACAAAAATCTTTATGTAACATTTGAAATCCAATCACACAAAAACATAAGGACCATAATCCGACTACATTAAAGGAGCCAACATTACAAAATGAAGAAGTATCGTATGCAACTCGGATCTTAGGAATAGAGTTACCCCGAGGCTCGTATCATAGCCTACTTACAACTAAGACATGCCAAAAGAAGGAAAGGTTAGGCTTTACATACCTTGTCCGCATCCTAAGCTAATTTGAATTTAGGTCTCGGCTTCCCAACTTCTACAACAACGTCATTAGATACCAAATATTAGCCATAGGCACTTAGGAATTCAATCCCAAGCTATCACTTTATTTATAGAAATTTGGGCAGCATTTTCCCTATAAATTCAACAACCCCGAGAATTCAACTCGGCCGAATCACTAGCAACAATACCAACAATCATACTAACAACATCAACAATTAATCCAAAATACATTCTAACGTTAGTAACTCTTTTCTACATAATTCGACAACCTTCCATTTACATTCAACTCAACTATATATATTCAAACCAACCTCAACGCTCACATGTTCAGGTACTAATCCGAAACCATTCAAACAAGATTCAAAAATACTTCAAACAATCCGCACAATATTCAAAACAACCCAACCAACATAACTCCACCCGAAACCTTCCAAATTCAATAAGATCAACAACGACATATTTCTTTCTTCTAAATTCATAAACTACACCAACATCCACACATTAGCATCATCATTCTCATAAATTCAAGAAACTATGCTAAAATCACATTAACTTCTACAACAACCCACAAACGATTACAACTTCAATTTAAATCATTAAACCTTCATTTTCATCATATAATCCACAACAATCATCAACTAAAACACTAAATAAAATTAGTTCATCACTCCAACACACACAACACCTACACGGTCCAACTTCAACATACAAAGTTTCATGAATTTCATCCTTTTCCACTCACTACAACATGCATAAACCATCCATAACATATGAAAAGAAGATTAAACCTTACCTTTTCCACTTAGTTCTTCAACTTGGCTAGGGTTGTGCCTTGCAAGAATGAATGGTTTAATTGCTCCAACAACTAATCCACGTTGATTAGGACCTTCCAATTGGTTGAAAAGATAGAAGAAAATATTTTTTTTTTTATCAATTTCCATGGACATAAATTCGGCCAACTATGGCCGTATATGGTTCCCATTTTTTCTTCATGTTTCTCCAAGCTTCTAAGTTGAGAGATGAATATTATGACTTGCTAGTCATCACTTGTTCACATATATAATTCATCCAAATGTGCCATGGCCCACACATGGCTTGGATGAATTTAATTTGGCCAAGCCATGGGTGGTACCACACTTTTGTGCCACACGACCAACTTGGCATTATTTCATGAAATAATAATTTTCCATAATTCACTTTTAACTCCAAATTTTTCTTAATATTCCATGCCAATAAAATTGTAAGCAACTTATGCCTTAAAACAAAATCGAAGGTCAAAAGTCTCAACCTCGTACCCCGGAATAGTCTTGTCCTTAACTTATCGTAGTTAGCTCGGAATGTCCCAATGCACAAAATACGGGATATAACATCCTCCCCCCCTTTAAAACATTCGTCCTCAAATGTTAAACTAGTCTTACCGGGTCTTATAAGTGCTTCGGGGGAGAGTCTCTTTCATAGCTATCACGTACAGTTTATTCATCCATCAACATAACCAATTAAGGAGTTTAGATTGCCTGGGGGCATAGGAAATAAGTAGGGATACCTATTCTTTATCCCTTCTTTGGCTTCCCAGGTCGTTTCTTTCCTGTTATTATTCTGCCACAATACCTTAACGGAAGCCACATCTTTAGTACGCAACCTTCTCACCTGACGACCCAGTATGGCTATAGACTGCTCCTCGTAGGATAAATCCTCTGTTACCTGGATATCATCTATGGGAAATACTCTGGAGGGATCGCCTATACCTTTACATGTGGAAGACTGGATGCATGCCTCCAATTTAGGTGGTAGGTCTAACTCGCGTATGATCATTGGCCTACTCACGGATAACCTGATAAGGTCCAATATACCTCGGGTTGAGCTTCCCCTTCTTGCCGAATCTCATAATACCCTTCCTGTGTGACCCTTTCAGATATACTCAATTGCCAATTCGGAACTCTAAGTGTCGGCGTCGATTATCAGCATATAACTTCGATCGACTCTGAGCTGCTAATAACCGTTACTAAAGGAGTTTCACCTTGTCAACATTTACCTTTGAATCATATCTAGGCCAATTAACTTAGTTTCGCCGACATCGAACCACTAATCGGTGACTCCTACACTTCCTTCACACGAAGCCTCGATCCAAAATATGTATATACGGATGCTAGAATGGTAGGTATTGTTGTAGGCAAACTTCATAAGGGGCGGATAATCATCCCCACCCTCTCGCAATCAATAACACGTTTTTTAACATATCCCTTAACGTCCGAATGGTACGCTTGAATTTTTATCTACGCTCCTCTCATCCGAGGGTGACATCTCGTACTAAAGCTCACTCCGGGTCCCTAATCCTTTCTCGGACAGGAAATGACCTCCAAAAGGTTAGGCTTTATTAAGCGAGGCACCTACACCGGATATCATTGATGTGAGGGGTCGTGAAGTCTCTCTGTATAATTTCGCATAACCTTTAACTGGATAAACGGTCTTGAATATGCCCTTGTACTGACTCCTTGCGGTTCGATAGTTAGCGTCATTAGTCCTTACATCCTTGTCACCATTTACCTTTACATTCCGAGTGGTCCCCCAACATGATTCGTCGTTAGTGCATATAATGGTTACGTCCTTCAAACTATTCCTCCTAGTTCCTTCCCAGGACTACTTTCATCGATCCAAAGTATGTATATACGTAATGAGGTTCTCGCGTCCGATTATCGCTTTCCAATATTCACAACACGGCCACACTTATGGCAACTCATAATAAGAGTTCACACTAAATCCTTGGGCTTTTGCCACAACTATTCCTTAGCTTTTTGCCTGATTTGTTTCTTTAACCTTTATCCCTCAAATCCAATACAACCCAAAAGCATAAGGAAAATTCTTGCTCCCATACGATTTTCTCATAACACAAGTATACATGTCTACGATTTCCTTGTATTGGCGATTTTTAGTAACTCTAGTCTCCAGCTAATAAATTTCCCCCTCAAAGACGCTTAACTTTGGGAATGCCATGAAACCGATTTTAAGTCCAGTATGTCCGTCCTCCCACCGCCGACCTTCATATTAAGGAAAGTCTCATACACAAAAGGCAAAATTTCAAAACCCCCCTAAACTATACCCGAAAAGTCATTTTCACACTTTACCTTCCATCTATTACACACTTAATATATCTTTTCCAAATATCATTATATTAGAACTTCCCGAGAGTGTACACACTCTAATGAAAACAACATCCTTTACTTTATAACGTTTGTACCATTTTTTTTTCCTTTCCCCTCCTCCCCCACCCTCCCATTCCGGTTTATCCCCTCCTCCCATATGCCGCAACGTCGATTACATTCGGGATACACATACCCGCTCGGAATATAGCCATGTATGGGATGTCATATACATACGTATACATAATTGCTGACCATCTTATTTACAAAATATTTAAGAGTTCTATTCACCCATTTTCTTCCAACATTATGTAGGCACAAGGCAAATTTAGAATTTTATATTCAGTGGCCTTATTCCTAAATGTGATCTCTTAATTTTCTTCCAACCTTGTCGTCGATTTTTTTTTTTGGTTTCTCTTAGGCTACCCTAGCTTCTCATTTGCTTTCCATTATGTTATGGAGGAAATTTAGAGAGACTTTTAGAACACTTCCCGGGGGTCACCCATCCTAAAATTTCTCTGAGGGGTGGGATAAAAAAATATAAATTCGGTATTAAAAAAAAAGAAAAATGATTTTAATTAAAACGACGCTTTATTTTTTAGTTATTTTTACATTTTATAGCGTTCATCACTTTTTCATATATTAGGTGTGTAATGGGTCGCCACGATAGTTTAAGTGTGAAAATGACTTTTCGGGTATAGTTTAGGGGGATTTTGATGTATTTTGCCGATTTCAAAACGTTCTCATAACACATCTCCCTCCAAATTAGAAAGGGTCTCTTACTCCAATCAATAATTATTTAATACTTATAGTCATTCCAAATTCTCAGTTAGGTGGCACTTATATTCCAACGATAAGTGTTCAAAGTTCTCTTGAAATTGTACCTTTATCTCAACCTATATCATATGTTTCTTTTGATGAAATTTTATTGCACCATTTGTTCCTTAAGCCTACCGTTTTTGTCGCTTAAAGATTCCCTTATTTTCGAGGTGAAGTCGTGTGCACGCAGTACCCCTTTATGCTTTATGCCTTTTTACCCTTACTGTGTACCCAACACAGGCTTCTAACTTACTCAAAAACATACCAAGTTTGTCTCAATAATGGTCTTATCTTATCACCATGTTGTCGCACTACCCTTTAAATTCATAACTATGTATTCCCTTTTCGTTCCATATTCGTACTCATTTAATTACGTCTATCTTGGGTGCTTCCTTTAGTATCCCCTTACCATATTTCTCCAGTCCATGTCCATCCTTCTTTTCTGCGCACGAGGAATTTTATGATACCTCAATGTCCTTCGGGAGATACTACTCCTACATAATCCCTTTCTCACTTTCAAATCATATTTTGTTCATCCCTATTTGTTCTTATCATACCAGACATTTCCTAGCACTCATTCTACCTCGTTGCTCATCTTTCTATAGTTTGGTCTTTCACGGCTACACATGTCCATCTAACGACCGTTATCTACTCGTCCCCTTCTTCCAATTAACCCCTTCTTCTTTTGTTCTCGTTTCCGTTATCTCATAATCTCTATCCCGAACTTTCCCTATAGAAAACTTCATAAATCCCTTCTTTTTCGATCATCACCTCATACTTTAGTCACATAGATCACGTCATATCCTTTAGTCACTTCCTCGCTAGGTTTTCTCATTTTCATAACAATCCTTATTATATTCACATAATATCCCGTTCGTAATCGATCCTTAACCTTTTTTATCTTTTGTGGTCAACCCTTATCCTTAATATCACTTCCGTCTTATCAATACATTCATCCGTAATCTCTATTACTATTATTTTTTCCTATAGAAGAATTTTCCTATCAATCATCTCTTAAATAACATCTATCAAGAAGCCCTAAATCATCTCCCAAGCCCTTTTTCTTTTTACCATATCGATATCGACCTCCTAATTTCTATTACCATCAATTCATAGTTAACTTATTTTTCAAGGTCAGCCGTACTTGCAACTTAGTCAAATTCTATCCTTACTATTGACACGACCTTTCAAGGCATATCACAAACCCATATCTCATTTTCTTTTTATTTCTGGGAAAATTTTGGCAGAGTTTCCTCTATATTTCTTACTATCTCAAAACCTGCACGCAGGAAATACCAACAATGCCTCACAGGGCCAACATATATATACATATCATATCATATCACAGCCACACAGGGCTCCCAATATCGACAACAGTATGTAAATAATGAACTTACCTCGTATGTCCAACTCGAACTGCACCTGTTACACTTTCCTGTTTACTTTTCCCTTCCAACTTTTAACTTTACATTTCAATCGTACCTCAATACCTTACCCGACATATATCTTCCGTGCCTTTGCTTACCTGCGTGCTTTGTAACTTCAAATATCGTCAATCACTTTCTTCTGTCGATGTCATCCTTCTGCTGAAATCAAAAGTTAGTATAGGGAATCTCATTTCCTATGACTTGGCTCTATCGCACGATCTAAGATAGAAAAAATGGTCACTGATTCCTAAATGCCCCGCAGCCTCCTGTTTATAAGTGTGGCCGGCTTCACACCATAAACAAGACTCGCCGGACACGGTCCGTAGACACTCGAGGACGAACGTTTGCTCGATACCACTTTTGTCACGATCCAACCCCGTAGGCCGTGACTAGTGCCCGAGCTGGGCACCCGTACGCACCCATCAACAGAAACAGCACACAAATAACTTATACATATACCGAGATCAAACGTCAGACCACAGCTAACATAACCAGATCTTATACATACAGAAAAGTGAAACGTCACCCCAAAACTGTAACAAATATATATATACATATCGCTGTCACAACTTTCAGCAGATGATATCGCACATAAGCCAGCAAGGCTGTCATAATATGGGGGGACGTGCACATCACAAATCACACATACACAACTGAACAGTGACTACCCACAACCCACACATATGTCTACAGACCTCTAAGGGTAGTAACAGAATCATATGACGGGACAGGGCCCCGCCATACCCATGAATAGACATATACATATGCATCGGAAGAGTCTGCACCAAAGCATAGGCTCCGGAACAAGGAAGCGCTCCAAAACAGCAAAATAGATATCCTAAGCTGACGGATCACCAAAGTGGGCGTCCGTACTGCGGGGCATGAAACCCGGCCCCCAAGAAAGGGGGTCGATGAAATATGCGAGTATGGAAAGCATGAAATACAGTAAACAGGATCATAGTCGGAACAAAAAGTACAGAAAGTAAGTGCAATATCCAGATTGCCAAAATGCTTACTGATTAAAATACAATCATGAATGGGGCTCAAGGAATATGGTCCCCCACCCGTCATTGGCGCCATAACACGTCATACTCCAGAAGATTTCATATCTCCGTAACCCGACATAATCTCATAACACATCATAACGCCATAACACCAAAATATAAATGAAACCCGGCCCTCTAGCGAGGAGCTTAGTGAACCGTAACACATCATACTCCGGAATATAACATAGTGCACACGACGACATAGCCGGCCCGGGACTTGGCGAAAGAATGTAACAACCATATGCACGAATAGAGTCGTGAGTAACCATATGCATAAAAATCATTATTATAGACTCAAAAAGATAAGTAAGTAATCAACGCTCGAGGGTTAAGATGATAGTCACATTAAGTTCTTTCAAAAAGTGGATAGAAGCAAACATAGAAAAGTCTCGGGGGACCACGGACAAGTATCAAACCAATACGGCCCGCCTATGAAAGTTGGAGATATTATATCATTATAGAATCTCCTACGAACATATCGAGGCAATCCGAGCTCGTCCCCTATGAAAGTTACGGCCATTATTGGACGGAATCCTTTAAGAACAAAAATCTTTAGGCAACATTTGAAATCCAATCATATAAAAACATAAGGACCTTAGTTCGACTACATTAAGAGAGCCAACATTAAGAAGCGAATAAGAATCGTATGCAAGATCGGATCTTAAGAATGGAGTTACCCCGAGGCTCATATCATAGCCTACTTACCACTAAGACATGCCAAAAGAAAGAAATGTTAGGCTTTACATACCTCGTCCGCTTCCTAAGCTAATCCGAATTTAGGTCTCGGCTTCCCAACATCTACAACAACGTCATTAGATACCAAACATTAGCCATAGGCACTTAGGAATTCAATCCCAAGCTATCACTTTATTTACAGAAATTTGGGCAGCATTTCCCCTATAAATTCAACAACCCCGAGAATTTAACTCGGCCAAATCATCAACAACAATACCAACAACCATATTAACAACATCAACAATCAATTCAAAATACATTCTAGCGTTAGTAACTCTCTACATAATTCGACAACATTCCATTTATATTCAAATCAACCACATATAATCAAGCCAACATCAATGCTCACTCATTCAAGCACTAATCCGAAACCTTTCAAACACGACTCAAGAACACTCCAACCAACCCACACAGTGTTCAAAACAACCCAACCCATATGCAACATAACCCGAAACCTTCCAAATTCAATAAGGTCAACAATGACACATTTCTTTCTTCTAAATTCATAAACTACACCAACAATCCACAAATTAACAACATCATTCTCATAAATTCAAGAAACTATAATAAAATCACATTAGCTTCTACAACAATCCACAAACGATTACAACTTCAATTTAAATCATTAAACCTTCATTTTCATCATATAATCCACAACAATCATCAACTAAAATACTAAATAAAATTAGTTCATCACTCCAACACACACAACACCTACACGGTCCAACTTCAACATACAAAATTTCATGAATTTCATCCTTTTCCACCAACTACAACATGCATACACCATCCATAACATATGAAAAGAAGATTAAACCTTACCTTTTTCACTTTGTTCTTCAACTTGGCTAGGGTTGTGCCTTGCAAGAACGAGTGGTTTGCTTACTCCAACAACTACTCCATGTTAATTAGGACCTTCGAAGGAGTTGAAAAGCTAGAAGAAATTATTTTTTCTTGATCAATTTCCATGGACATGAATTCGGCCAACTATGGCCGAATATGGTTCCCTTTTTTTCTTCATGTTTCTCTAAGCTTCTAAGTTGAGAGATGAATATTATGACTTGCTAGTCATCACTTGTTCACATATATAATTCATCCAAATGTCCCATGGCTCACACATGGCTTGGATGAATTTAATTTGGCCAAGCCATGGGTGGTACCCCACTTATGTGCCACACGGCCAACTTGGCATTATTTCATGAAATAATAGTTTTCCATAATTCACTTTTAACCCCAAATTTTCCTTAATATTCCATGCCAATAAAATTGTAAGCAACTTATGCCTTAAAACAAAATCGAAGGTCAAAAGTCTCAACCTCGTACCCCGAAATAGTCTTGTCCTTAACTTATCGTAGTTAGCTCGGAATGTCCCAATGCACAAAATACGGGATATAACAATATATACATCTGTATGCATTTTAATAACACCGTACCTATATGTCCGGGCAGACACCACTATGGTGGGAGGCTTATGGATAATGATAATAAGAACGAGCTACTTGGCCGGGCAGACACCACTAGTGGGCAGTGTGAGATGGTTACCATGGACGCGGGCTAATGATGATAACATCGTGCCTATATGGCCGGGCAGTTTACTTGTATATATTTACGATGCTGTTTTAAAAGATAAAGTTAGCATGCATGGTATTCGCCTTATGAGGCAATTAGATGTACAGGCTGTCTTTATTTCATGTTATGTTCGATAACTTGTGTTATGTTATTATTCATGCCTTACATACTCAGAACATTGTTCGTACTGGCGTCCTTTCTTGTGGAAGCTGCGTTCATGCCCGCAGGTAGACAAGTAGAAGGATTTGATCCTTAGGAGCTTCATCAGTGGAGTATCAGAAACGCTTCCGTTGTTCCTGACCTGCAGTCTTTTGGTACTACTCTTTTGTGTATACATATTTGGGCATGGCGGAGTCCTGCCTCGTCTTTATGGATTCATGTATTCTATATAGAGGCTCGTAGACAGTTGTATGTAGCTATATTTTCCCTTGGCCTTGTCAGTTCATATTGTTGTATTATATTTTGGCAGCCTTGTTGTCCTATGTTTATGGACATAGTTATTGATGATTATACAGCGATGTGTCTTTATTTTGTGACATATGTCCTTACGGATTATGATACCCATGAGCTATCTTTGTGGTCCACCTAGAAATGATTATGAGATGTATATTCAGAAGTGCTCGGTGGGTTAGCTCCGGGTGCCCGTCATGGCCTTTTAGTTGGGTTGTGACAAATGTCTACCTTTGGCCAACCTTACTAATTTATTAGACTTCCTCTTACCGTCAATGGTCACATAACTTCCTTTAACCAATTCATTAACGTACTTTCTCTTACTTCTATCCTCAAGGTCCTTCTTGATTTCCTTTACTCTTAAAGTGCTCTTTTCCCTTTGCCATTTTATAGTATGTGCCTAGAAATATGTAGAACATTTCACATAAGTACAAACCCGTCATCAACCCGTCCTGGTCTTGTGTGTGTGTGTGTGTGTGTGTGTGTGTATATATATATATACTTCTAGGGTAAAACTTTTCTCTACTCGTTAACTTCCTTTTTCATATCAATATCTCTTCGTTATCTCTTCTAACCAATCTAATCTATAAATCATAATACCGTTTTTGAGTTCCTAATATCAACTTTCCTTATGTTTTCAATAAGTCTCAATCCTCTGATATCTCGAATGCAACTCATTCCAGTTCCTTTAACTACTAATCATTTTTCTCCTCCAGGGTTCTTCCCTTAAATTAAATTAAAATTATTCTAAAACTTCTCTTTGAAAGCCTATCATAATTGTTCATTCAATCACGACTTACCAAACATCCGACTGTCACATTTTTCCTTCATTCTTTCCTATAGCACAGACATTCAAACAATTCAATTTGTAAAAATTTCGACAAAGTTTCCTTTATACTGCTTACTGCCTTATTCATGTACACAACATAGAAAACACATCCAATGCTTCACAGGGCGATCACAAATACTCGTAACATCTCGCTCCAGTTCTTATATTTGGTCTATCAATATCAATAAGGCAGGAAACATACCTTTCGGAGTAACAACTTCAATTATCATTAGCTACCTCTTAGCGGCATAATCAACTGCTTGTCCACAATCAAAACATTTAGGGTTCGAATCAGGAACATCACAGCCTATAATTTAGCTCTGCGGCATGATCTAAGATGAGAATGAAGGGTCAATGGTTCCTAAATGCCCGACCGCCTCTTGTTTATAAGTGTGGCACACATCACACCCATAAACAAGACTCTATTGGACACGGCTCGTAGACACTCCCTAGGACGAACTGCTCTGATACCACCTTTGTCATGACCCAACCAGAGGGCCATGACGGGCACCCGGAGCTAACATACTGAGCACCTCTAAGCATACATCTCATAATCATTTCTGGGTGGACCATAAAGATAGCTCATTGATATCATAATCTGTAAGGACATATATCACAACATAACGACACATCTCTATATAATCCACCACAACTATGCCCATCGTTACCAGCCGACAAGGCTACTAAAATATTATACAACAATATGAACCAGTAGGGTTATGAAACGTCTAACTGTACACACATGTCTACGAGCCTCTACATAGAATACAAATGACCATAAAGACTAATAGACTGCGGCTCCAAAGTAAGTGGAGTGCTCCTAAGAATCCATTGTAAAGCACCTACGGATCTGATCCATTTCCTTGCCTACCTGCGGGCATGAGCACAGCGTCTACAAACAAAAGGACGTCAGTACGAATACTGTACTGAGTATGTAAGGCATGAATAGTAACATGATAGAAGCATGAAGAATAGCGTAAGATAAAAGAATCGTTTATACGTCATGATACCTTTTAAGACATTCGTCATGCTTACTTAACCTTTTTCTAGAAGAAACATTTCATATATCCACATACATACCTATACAATACAATACCGTACCCGGCCATGCAGACTCGATATTATCTGTACCCGGCCATAGTAGGACTCGGTGATATCGGTACCCGGCCATAATAGGACTCGGTATCTCGTACTTGGCCATGTAGGCTCGGTGTCACACATGACTATATATATACATATATAAGAGTACATAAATAAAAGCACATCACCATCATCATTATCATTATCACTATATCTTTCCTTAGAGGATCAACTATCATAGGATGGGATCAATAGTGCCACGAGAGTATCAAGAACGATGAACTTGGATAGCATTAGAAATGGAATTATCATCGTCGCTATATCTCCCCTTGAAGGAACCACTATCATAAGGTGAGATTAACAATAATGAATAAAATTAAGAAAATCATGAAATAAGCTCACTAATCTCATAATAGCATCAAATCTATAAGCTTTGGAATCTCTAGAATGGGGTCATCACCATCATCATTATCATCATAAAAAAACAGCTAGCTTAAGCATCACAAGAACTTGAGGATTATGAACTTCCAGCTTTTTGGAAACAAGGACGTTATGGAAAGCAAGTATGGTTTCATAAGAAAAGAATCATGCCTTTAGAAAGAAAGGGACAAGCCTTAACAAACCTTTTTGGTCTCCTTACTGCTTAACGCTTATCCTCCCAAGCTTGTAAATCTACATCCAAGAGAATTCATACTATTATTAGGCTTATCGTCATATGCTTGTCTTAAGCCTTCAAATTAAATCCTCTTAGAATCTGCCAAAATTCAGGCAGCATCTTCCCTGTATTATCTACTTCCTCCAAATTCCAAAACAACTCCCAAACAACATTAACAACATTAGCCATAATGTAATCAAGATATTACATGACAAACGTATACAAATTCATCCGAAACTTCCTTCGAAAATCAGTCCATAAGCCAGCAACATCAACATATCTATCCACGACCTTTATCCCATGTTTTCCCCTACTTTAAACCATTAAAATCCTCAAAGAAACGACTTAGTATCAAACTAAAGGTGAAAAACATACCTTATAACTTGAAGAACTTCACCTTACACAATTCACCCTAAAACTTATCCACCACAACTTCAATTAGAAGTACGAACAAGCTCCTTCCATGAACTAGTTAAAGATTTTATGGCTTGATCTTCTCTTGATTTGATTTGGAATGGTTTGGAGTGTTGGAGAGAGCTCACAGGGTCTAGAAGTTTCGGTTTGGGTGAAAATATGAGCCCCAAAGTCATGGCCCCTCTTTGATTCGTCGAGATTCATTGTTAATCTTACAAACCCGAGCTTAATTTGATGTAGGAACTCCTAAATTTACTATATCTTGGTGTAAGATTATAGGATGAATGTTGTGGGAGCTTCTAGAGGGGTGTGGAGATTATACATGGTGAAAAATGAGGTTATTTAGGTCACTTAAGCGGGTATCTATAGTAGTCCAATTCGGTTTGGGCTGATGGGCCGAAATTGGTGGGCTTTTTAAGTAGTTTCTAGAATTTCCGCGTAGGTTCGCAGGCTTCTGGCAGTCCGTTTTAAAACGCCCATAACTCCCTACTCCGATGTCGTATCGACAAATGGTTTGTTGCGTTAGAAACTATACTCGACGAACTTCATTTTAGGCTCTTAAAACACTTCGAAACTCCTGCTATACCAGGAGATATACGTCTCTGAAGTTGACCCAAAATTTCTGTCCAAAATTCTGCCAAATTTTTTCAAATTTTCAACTAACTTATTTTCTTCGATTTGCTTGATCCCGGAATCTTCCAAAACTTTCCATATATGATATTTATCAATAATTATACTTGATAAAGCTCATGTCCTTTGGTTCCAAGGTTGTCCTTTCCGGTTACGAATTACGAGATCATACTTCATCGTTTACTTTATTGTTACGTACTTTCCATGGCTTGTATCTTTCAAAACTTCACGGGATGTCTCCGATACTCCATTAATACGGTGAAATACTGTCATGACCCAACTAGGGGCCATGACGGGTACCCGGATCTGACTACCGAGCACCGCTTATCATACTGACTATCATTCTCATCTTGGGTACATATCGTTCTCAACACAAACTTATCATGAAACAAATCTCCAAACATCCCCAAAACATATATAAGCATGGGCCCATAAGGCTACAAAAATGATTTACGAGATCTACAATGAAGAAGTCACATAATGCCTACAACCCACACATAAGTATCTACGAGCCTCGAACTGAAGACTGAAATCATAAGGACGGGACAGGACCCCGCCATGCCCCATTATATACACAAAAGAATATACCAAGATGTGGCAACTCCAGAGTAGTGGAGTGCTCCTGTACAACTGCTGATTAAGCTCCTAAGCGTCTGCGCCGTCTCCCTGTCTACCTGTGGGCATGAACACAGCGTCCATAAAGAAAAGGACGTCAGTACGAGCAATGTACTGAGTATGTAAGGCATATATGATAACATAATAAGGAAACGTGGAAAGCATAAGAAGAAAAGATAACTGTAACTGCTTGCCTCTTGAGGCAGAATCATGCATGCTCACTTTTACCTTTAACATATCATACATACATACATAAACTGCCTGAATAAATAACATCATTAGCCCGCGTTCGGGGTGACCATCTCACGCCGCCCACTAGTGGTGCTGCCTGTGCGATATAGACACGGTATAATCATCCATAAGCTGCCTGCCTTAGCGGTGCTGCCCGGCCGTATAGGCGCGGTGTAATCTTACATATACATAAGCCAATGCATGCATGGGAGCTCAAATAAAAGTTATCAATCTATCGGAGTGACATAAGGCCGAGAACCTCTGATTACATTATGGAACATCCTCATCGCCATGCCTCGCCTTGAAAGAACTAGTATGATGAGGTGAGGCAACAACAAGGAATAACATCAATGAATAGTAAACATAAGATTCTCAAGCTCATGAAGGCATCATTATCATCATCACTATCATCGAACATATCTCGTAAGAAGATCTTAAGAATCTTTAACTCTCATCTCTTGGGATGTAAGAAGGTCATGGGAAAATAGAAGAGAAATCATAGTATAGAAGTCATGCCTTTGAAAGAAGAGGACTAGTCTTACATACCTTTATGTCTCTCTAACTTTGCCGACTAAACGCTTTCTTCCAAGTTCATGATTCTACATCCAAAAGAATTCGTACTAAGATTAGATGACCGGAAACATACTTGAAGCTAAGCTAAGCCGCAAGAAGCTTTTCCTGAATTAACTTCACCTTATCCAAGGAATCCCTCAACAAATCGGTACCCTAAGGTCTCCCCTTGAATGCATCAAACCAACCAATTGGAGAGCGACATCTCCTACCATACAGAGCCTCAAATGGAGCCATATCAATACTCGAGTGATAACTATTGTTGTAAGCGAACTCTGCCAAGGGCAAGAACTGGTCCCAATGACCGTCAAAATAAATCACGCAAGCCCGCAACATTTCCTCTAACACCTGAATAGTCCTATTGGACTGGCTATCCATCAGCAGGTGAAAAACTGTGCCAAGATCCAACTAAGTCCCCAATGCCTTCTGTAGAGTCCTCCGGAAATGGGAAGTGAACTGAGTGCCTCTATCCGAAATGATAGAAATAGGCACCCATGCAATCGGACAATATCCCTAATGTAGATATTCTCCAACTTCTCCGAATTGTGGGTAGTCTGAACTGTAATAAAATGCGCGGACTTGGTCAATCTATCCACAGTAACCCAAATAAAATCAAACTTGCCTAAGGTCTTCGATAGACCTACCATGAAGTCCATAGCTATCCTCTTCCACTTCTACTCTGGAATGGGCATCCTCTGAGTCATACCACCCGGTCTCTGATGTTCATACTTAACCTGCCGGTAATTTAAACACTGTGATACAAAATGTACTATATCTCTCTTCATCCTACACCACAATTAATTTTGTTTCAAATTGCGGTACTTCTTTGTAGCTCCAGTGTTACATCCCGTGTTTTCATGCGTTGGAAAGTGTGTGAGTTAAATGACAGTAATAACTAAAACGAGGTTATCCTCTAAGCTAATAGATGGTTAGAGTGATGATACAGATGTATCGTAAGGATTAGAAGTTAAACCAATTGAAGAAAATAAGTTTCGTTGAGGTTCAAAATTTATTTGAATGAAATACGGTCCAAGCTATAATATCCCGTATTTTAGACCAGGAAATTGAACCATCCAACATGAGCAAATTTACCTGAGCCTGGAGAATTTAGTCATATTCAAGCATGAAAATCAAGTACTCGGTGTATATAAGAAATGAATTCCGAAATGATTTAGGACTTAAAAGTGTGATGACAAGGATTGGAAATAATATTTTATGCGTGGCAAATGAGGCTATGATTTAGTGTTATAGTACATGATCATGGTAATGAGTAAATGAAGTATGTTGAAAAAAGGTATTATTTAAGTGAATTGAGATCAAAGAATTAATTAGTGGATAACCATTCTTTTGTGTGAATCAATCCACGTGTGGCAGCAAGAATGATAAAGCACTATGAGATATTAGGTGGCTTTTTTTTTTTTGGATTTGTACTTGGTTAAGTGTAATATTTTAGGGCGGCCCACGGTCCATTCATTATTTTGGAGTCCAAATACTTTATGTAATTATTTTTGGATAAGTCTTTACATGGATAAATATCCACATGACATGCATGCAAAGAAGCCTAGATGACTACTATCTTAACAAAGATCCATTTGCTGTATCTAGCACTAAGGATTTAAAGGGTTGGACCCCACGGTCATAAAGGGTGATTCATTGAAGTATTTACTTTGAATTGGAGAACTTATCTCTTAAGAAAAATAGGCAGCAACATATTTGTGATTGTAGGAGACATCATATTTTCTCCTGAAGAATAGGTGCCAGTTCTACATTGAGATAGCATCATCTATTTATGTAGGATTCATGCATGTCCTTTATAAGGAGGAAAAACAGTAAGTTTCTTGCAGCAGGTCTTCGAAAAGGAAAGCAATTATCGAAACAACATACGGGTTTTTTTCATCGCTTCGATCTCATTGTTACGTTTTGTCGTGTTGTTGAATCTGGGCTTTCTTTGAACTAAAGCAAGGTGGACGAAGATTAGTTCTTGGCATATAAGGTAAGAATTATCCTCTTCCATATATATATATATATATTCATCTAGGTCATAGCTAAATTTTGGGATGAGAAATACGAAATTAATTGCGGGAAATCAGATAAGTTACTGTTATTATTATCGTGTGGGCTATTTGGTGATTGTTACGAGTTACTTTGTGGGCTGGAATATCATGGGGATTGGTTGTAGTTTTAGTTGTTGTTATTTTTGTTGCCGTTATACTATGTATATACGAAAATAAAGAAGTGTATACAAGCATTGGTATACGAATGTATATTGGGCTGTTTTTGAAGTGATTTAAGAATGTATTTAATTCTATATGAAATTGTTGGTATTGTTGTTGTTGGTATTTTGATTGATGTTTTGGCTAAAATTGGAATCTCGAGGATTGTTAAGTTTTCAGGGGAAATGCTGCCCGAATTTTGTTAAGTAACGTGCTAGCTTAGGCTTTGGATTTTGAGAGCGCTATAGTTAATACTTGATATCAATAATGTTGTCGGAGATTGGGAAGCCCGTGATCTGATTTGTGGTTAGATTGGAGCGGATAAGGTATGTTAAGGCTATCCCTTCTTTCTTTTTGGCATGAATTACATAAACGAGCGAACGATGAACATTCATGACTCCAATGAATTCTAGTTCTCAGCGGTACTTGACATGGCAGTTGTCTTTGATTCTCAAGGGTCGGTTCATTCTAATTATTCTATTGAGTCCCAGATGGTGATTTAGTTTGCATATGGTTGCTCATGATATTCTACTCGTACATGCCGTTAATATATCATTCCCCGAGTCCCGGGCCGGGTATATATTCGTGCACAGTTTCATTGCATTATTCACCGAGTCCCTCACTAGAGGGCCGGGTACGGTATATATATGATTATTATATTATATATGAATCGGGCCGTACGTTCCTCGGTATTATTATATTATATATGGATTGGGCTGTACGTTCCACAACACTATCAGTATATTATAATCTATGCCTATCATACGCCATCAGTTTTAGTCATACAGAGTTACCAGTTATTCTCAGATGTTAGCCACAGATGCATTCAATTATTGATACTGGTTTTCATGATCCATCGTACTTGATGTTCTTATGCCTTACATACTCGGTACATTGTTCGTCGACGTCCCTTTGCCTGGGGGCGCGTGTTCATGCCGGACAATCCCAGCATTGTTTTGCGGGTAAAAGTATTCGACTAGGATGGTTGGCTATCGGCGGGGATTGGCAAACTCCATTTTCTTCTGGAGCGATCGAGTCGTTATGGTTATCATATGTGTGTGTGGTATGTCGGGGCCTGTCCCGAATCATATGATTCGGTGTTTACTCTTAGAGACTTTGCAGACAGTGTCCTATGGTTAGTATGTTGAGATGTCAATTGTTGAGTAAAGCGACCATGTAGGCCGATATGTCAGTTTGACTTGCTCGATTTTTGATTAATTGAGTATCGTTCGCAAATTTCTATGGTTTGACGGAAAGTACTTTATTATATTTCCGAATTTTTTTATATGTCCAGTTTCATTATATGAATGCCAGAGGGTTCGCTCAGCTCTAAGTAAGAGCTTGGTGCCCAGCATGCCCTATCAGAATTGGGGTGTGACATCCAGGATGAATGGAATAGCTAGAACTATCAGGCTTCTCCATAATCAACATGTTCAAACCACCCACACGAGGAATGGAAACATGCCCCTTTATCCTTAAAACCTTTTTGCCATCAAGAATCGCTTCCTTTGCCTCCCCTCTCAATACCTTATCTCGGATCTTACACAAGTTTACATCCTCAAACTGTTGTGCCTTAATCTGCTCCAAAAGTGACGATTTTGCCTCTACACAAGCCAGAACGTTGCTCGATTCTGAAATATCAAGCCTCGCCATACTATTAGCCAAAGTCTGATCCTCTATAGCCAAGGGACGCTCCTCAACAATCAAACGCGCCAAACTACCCATGCTCACCGCCTTCTAGTTCAACGCATCCGCTACCACATTAGCCTTCCCTGGATGATAAAGAATGATAATGTCATAATCGTTGAGCAACTCCATCCACCTATGTTGCCTCGAATTCAGATCTTGCTGATTGAACACATGTTGAAGACTATGATGATTCGTGAACACCTCATAATGAACTCCATATAGGTAATGTCTCCAAATCTTCAAGGTAAAAACTACCGCCGCTAACTCCAAGTCATAAGTGGGGTAGTTCTTCTCATGCACCTTCAACTGCCTCGAAGCATATGCTATAACTTTGCCCTCATGGATCAACAAACAACCCAAACCAATCCGAGAAGTATCAAATAAACCATAAAATCCTTTCCCTCCACCAGTAAAGCCTCGATCGGAGCCAAAGTCAATAAAGCCTTTAGCTTTTGAACGCTTTCCTCACACTCATCAGACCACTAAAAAGCTACATTCCTCTGAGTCAACAAAGTCAAATAGAAAGCAATAGATGTGAATCCCTTTACGAATAGCCGATAATAACTCACAAGACCAATAAAACTCCAAACCTCTGTCACTAGAGTAGGCCTAGCTTAATCTCTAACATCCTCAATCTTTTTGGGATCTACCATGATGCCATCCTTAGACACTACATGTCCCAAGAATTTTACCGTGCTAAGCCAAAACTCGCACACTGAAAATTTAGCATATAACTTCTTCCCCTTCAACAACCTAAGCACGATACTCAAATGCTTCTCATGATCCTCCTTGCTATGTGAATAGATCAAAATGCCATTGATGAAGACAATCATAAAGGAATCCAAATAGGGCTTGAAAACCCCATTCATCAAATCTATAAAGGCTACGGGGGCATTGGTAAGCCCAAAAGATATGACCAAGAACTCATAATGACCGTAGCGGGTCTTGAAGGTTTTCTTCAGAATATCCTCTGCTCTAATCTTCAACTGATGATAACTCGATCTCAACTCGATCTTGGGGAAGGTCGATGCACCCTGAAGTTGAACATACAAGTCATCTATGCGGGGTATCGGATACTTGTTCCTGATTATGACCTTGTTCAACTGTTAATAGTTTATACACATCCGCATGGCACCATCCTTCTTCTTCACAAACAGAACAGGAGCACCCCAAGGGGAAACACTAGGTCTAATGAATCCCTTGCAACTGTTCCTTCAACTCACTCAACTCTACCGGGGCCATACAATAGGGCAGAATAGAAATAGGCCCAGTGCCTGACTCTAAGTTGATGTAAAAGTCAATATCTCGATCAGGTGGCACACCAGGAAAATCTGTGGGGAAAACCTCTGAAAATTCACTAACTACCGGCACCGACTCAAGGGAAGGAGTATCCACGCTAGTATCCCGGATATGAGCCAAATATGCTGTCACGACCCAACCGGAGGGCCGCGATGGGCACCCGGTGCTAACCCACCCGGGCACCTCTTATCACACTTTCACATTTATATCTAGGTGAGCCACAAAGCTAAATCATACTTTTATCCCTCATTCATACTATTTTCATTAGGCAACAATACATTTATATCATCGTCAACAAGTATGCCCACAACAATGTACATAAGCTGACGAGGCTAACAAAATGATATCCAAAATATAGGCCGACAAGACCAAATGCATCTAACCATAGACACATGTCTACGAGCCTCTAAGGAGAGTACGTCATATCATATAGGCGGGACAGGACCCCGCCGTGCCCATAAATATATACACAAAAGAATAAATACCAAAGCTGTAGCTCTGAATGAAATGGAGCTCCGCTATGTAGTCCTTGAGTAATAAAGCTATGGATCAAGTCTGTCTCCCTGGCCACCTGCGGGCATGACGCAGCGTCCACAAACAAAAGGACGTCAGTACGAAGAATGTACTGAGTATGTAAAGTATGATCAACATCATTATAGAATCATAATAAGCAACATAAGAAATAGCATAAGATGGGAGGTAGTAGATCCAACGTCATAAACACTTACTTGCTTTTCATAGGGACATTCCATTTCTAATGCGTAACCGTGTACATACATCCATATCCGTATTCGTATTCGTATCCGTACTCATTTACACTTTCATACCCATATTCATATTCATAATCATTTTCATATTCATATTCATATTCATAATTCGTTTACATAGTCATATTCATAGCATACCCGACCATGAAGGATCGGTGTTTCACATACTCGGCCATGGCAAGGCTCGATGAGTATACATACCTGGCCCTACCAAGGCTCAGGGTTATCTGTACCCAACTGCAGTGGTGTGCACGCGATACATAACGTACCCGGCCATATAAGCTCGGTGTTAAATAATAATCATAGATAGACACATATATGTAGGAGCTCATAAGCATCTTTAACGTCATTACTATCATCGTTCATTACATCTATTCCTAGAGGATTACTCATCATATAAGGAATGTAGTACAATCGTAACATATCGAGAATCATGACTTTAGTAGCTTTTAAAGATAGAATTATTTGGAGGACATCATAGGCTCATGGAAGAATAGATATTTGGCCAAGGAACCATGCCTTATGAAAGAAGGGTTGGCCTTACATACCTTTCCGTTCAACTATTCTATCACTTGCATGTTCTCCTTCAATGCTCACGTTTCTACCTTCATTAGAGTTATACTATCATTAGAAAATTGATAGCTTAGCATACATGACTAAAGCTAGAGAAAATTGGACATCATCTCCATTATTTATACGACTTCCTAAATATCATATATCAACTCCCAAACATCAATAATAACATTCATAACATCATAACAATAGTCTTTATTCACCTACATTATCCTTACTTCTCAAGTCACTTCCAATCATCCACATCCATGATGATAGCACACTATCACATTCATTCATATACAATGTACATCCCATGTTCTTAACATCATTTATAACATAACCATAATCACAACATATCAAGAATCATGACTCAATCCAAGCTATTACTCAAAAATGACACTATTCCCACATTCATGACCCATTTTCTATATTATTCTACAATCCAAGTGTTTCAACTTCTCAATACCTTAAACAACATGAAAATACCATAAAACTTACCTTAGATGGTGTAGGAATGACCCTTGGGTGGAAACACTTCACTTGAGCAAAACCCTAGTTTCACCTTCACTTGGATTCCTTGTCTTGGATGAACTTTAATGGGTTTCTTACACTTGATTCTCTTGGTTTGATGAAGTTGTTAACTAATATCCCTTGAATTCTTATGGGAGAAGTGTGGAGAAATGTTCTAGAGAGTTCTAGAGAGAAGGGGTGTGAAGGGGAAATGAAATGAAATAACCTGGACCCCTTATTAATAATACTCAAATCTGTCCCGCTCCAAATCTACGGACCAACATACGGTCCGTATAAATTTCACTGACCGTATGTCTGGTCGTAGATTTGGTGCAGTGAGGCTGGCCATCTGGGCTGATTAGACGGCCAAACATACGGCCAGTATGTTGGGTCGTATAATGCCCAGTTATTCCGAACTCATTCTCGTCGACTCATTTGATCTCCAATCCTTATGGAACCTTCTTGACACTTGTTTATCACCTCATTAACAATCTAAGGTACCTTGTAACTCTTCTCCAAAACATCATTAATCATCATTAACTTGTTACTCATAAATCCTTCCCGATACATATCGTATGCCTTGCCTTCTCTTGGCAAACTTTCTTCTCTTACCTCGAATGTCTTTGAAATCTTAATTAGGGTCATCAAATGTCATTCATTACTTATTGAAATATTGTATGCTTCGTGCCCTTCGTTAGTCTATTCACTGTGCATTAATGAAAAATTTTCAGAGGTGTAACATTCTTCCCCCCTTAAGAACATTCGTCCTCGAATGTTAAGTCCTCAGGGATGCAAAAATTTCGCCGAAGTTTCCCCGTAATACCGCACTACCATCCCGTCACAACAGCCCATAATAACAATGCCTCACAGTGCCACAACATAATAGCAATAGAGTTTGGCCACACACGACCCAAATGCATAAAAAGGAAAGCATACATACCTTATAATCTTGATGTCTCATCTTGGATCTCTTCCGGGGGTTGAAATAAGTGCGGGTACTTGGATTTCATATTTCCTTCCACTTCCCAAGTCATTTCTTCTCGGTTATTATTTCTCCACAAAACCTTAACTGAGGCCACTTCTTTGTTTCTAAGCCTCCGTACTTGCCTATCTAATATGGCAATGGGTACCTCTTTATAAGTCAAATTTTCTGTCACTTGAACATCATTTACTGGCACGATCCTAGTAGGATATCCAACACATTTACGAAGCATCGAAACATGGAAAACTGGGTGAACTGAATCCAAATCAGGGGGTAGATCTAATTCGTAAGCCACTTTGCCTACCTTGCGCATGATCTCATAAGGCCCACTGTATCGGGGACTTAACTTCCCCTTTTTGCCAAATCTCATAACTCCCTTCATCGGCGACACCTTTAAGAATACCCAATCTTTAACTTGAAACTCTACGTATCTTCGACGATTATCCGCATAGGACTTTTGATGACTTTGGGTTGCTAATAGTCGACCTTGTATGAGCTTAACTTTTCCTATGGCTTGCTGGACCAAGTCTGGCCCTATCAATTTAGTCTCTCCTGCTTCAAACCACCCAATTGGGGATCTACACTTTCGTCCATATAAAGCCTCATACGGTGCCATTTGGATGCTAGAATGATAACTATTGTTATAAGCAAACTCAATAAGGGGTAAGTGATCATCCCAATTTCCTCCGAAATCCAATATACATGCCCGTAACATATCGTCAAAAGTCTGAATGGTACGTTCAGCTTGTCCATCTGTCTGTGGGTGAAATGCCGTGCTAAGGCTCACTCGAGTCCCCAAACCCTCTTGAAAGGACTTCCAAAAATTAGCTGTAAACTGAGTCCCTCTATCAGAGATGATAGATACTAGAACACCATGGAGTCACACTATCTCTTTAACATAAAGCTTTGCATAATCTTCTGCCATATATGTAGTTCTGACTGGTAAGAAATGAGCTGACTTCGTGAGCCTATCCACAATCACCCATATAGAGTCATACTTGCGTCGAGAATGGGGCAAGCCTGTAATGAAGTCCATGTTAATTACTTTCCACTTCCAAGTTGGAATTTCTATAGCCTACAACAATCCGCCCGACTTTTGGTGCTCGATTTTTACTTGTTGACAGTTGGGACATTGAGCTACAAATTCCGCTATATCCTTCTTCATCCCATTCCACCAATATATAGATTTAAGATCATGGTACATTTTCGTTGTTCCAGGGTGGACAGAATAACGGGAGCAATAAGATTCTCTCAATATTTGGTGGCATAATCTTGCCACATCAGGAACACATAATCTGCCTCGGCATCGGAGAACTCCGTCTCCTGCAATCTCAAATGATTACTTCTCCTTCTGAGGGAGTGTATCTCTGTAATGCATTAGTATGAGATCTTCGTATTGTCGCTCTTTCACTTTCACTACTAGCGACGAGACTGCTGAATTCTGAATGGTAGTTCCCCTACTACCTGAGTCCACTACTCGAACTCCTAGGCTAGCTAACTGCTGGAGCTCATGAGCCATTTCTCTTTTCTCTGGTCATACATCACACAAACTTCCCATGGATCTACGGCTAAGAGCATCAGCCACAACATTTGCCTTTCCGGGGTGATATAGGATATCAACATCATAATCTTTTAGCAATTCCAACCGTCGTCGTTGCCGCAAATTCAACTCTTTTTGCTTGCAGGATATACTAAAGGCTCTTATGATCTGTGTAAATATCCACATGAACACCATACAAGTAATGTCTCCACATCTTTAATGCATGAATCACTACAGCCAATTCAAGGTCATGGGTTTGATAATTTTTCTCATGTTTTTGTAATTTCCTTGAAGCATACGCAATCACCTTTCCATGTTGCATCAACACACAGCGTAGACCAATGCCTGAAGCATCGCAATAAACAACATAACCTTCTAATCCCTCTGGAAGTGTCAGGACTAGGGCAGAAGTTAATCTATCTTTTAGCTCTTGGAAACTATGTTCACAAACATCTGTCCATTGAAACTTTGCTGAAATCTGGGTCAGCTTTGTGAGTGGTGCAGAAATAGAAGAAAAACCTTCAACAAATCTCCTGTAATAACCTGCTAAGCCCAGAAAGCTACGGACCTCTGTAGGAGTTATGGGCCTTGGTCAAGTCTTCACGGCCTCAATCTTTTGGCTATCTACCCGAATACCATCGGCTGAAACAATGTGCCCCAGAAATGTCACTGAGTTCAACCAAAACTCACACTTAGAAAATTTTGCAAACAACTCTCGAGTTTGAAGAACTCTAAGGACAGTACGCAAATGATCCGCATGTTCTGCCTCGGATCTAGAATATACCAAGATATCATCGATGAATACAATCACAAATAGATCTAGGAAAGGCCTGAACACATCATTCATCAAATTCATAAATACTATCGGTGCATTAGTTAGCCCAAATGACATTACTCGGAACTCAAAATGGCCATATCTTGTTCTGAAGGCTGTTGTCACGACCCAACCCCGTAGGCCATGACTAGTGCCCGAGCTGGACACTCGTATACACTTGTTATCTATAGTCATACGCTACTAGCATGAACGAGCTGATATAAGTATAAGGGCAAAACATATGCAAGTCGAAGCTACCTATCTCCTGAAGAGTTACAGCCTATAACAGTTAATATCGCGCAAAACCGTGGGCACATATATATATATAAAGGGGAACGTCCCAA
>NC_081347.1:41056500-41078400 GCF_029784015.1 Lycium ferocissimum | reverse complement strand
GGAGCCGCCCTCGACTTGCAAACCCCCCCCTCCAAGCCCCTTCCGATAGGGGGGTGTGGCGGGCCCCCCGGGCCCCCCGGGGCACAACCTCGGGGGGGGGGGCGAGCAGGGGCCTAGTAACTTCCCCCCCGGCTAGTCTCCCCGCCCCCTTGTCAACTTGCCCGCCACGGGCGTGCAGCCTTTCTCGGAAGGCATCGGCCGAAAACCTGCTGTCAGGTCGGGGAGGATCATCTGATATCCCAGCTCTATCGCACGATCTAGGATCGAAGGAAAGATAACATCCTAAATGTCCTGTAGCCTCCTTTGTTTATGGATGTGGTGCACAACACACCGATAAACAAGACTTGCCTAGACACGGTCTCAGACATTCCGAGGACGAACCGCTCGATAATATGCGGTTACGACCAACCCCGTGGTCAGGACGGAGGTGCTCCCAGGGGCACCGACACACGTCTAGCTACAATCAGCCCACAACGAACATAATCAGAACTTAACAAACATAATCAGAACTTCTAAATACAGAAAGGCACGACATCGCGACATATCGTACGTAAACCTGCTAACGTTCAAAACACAAACATAGCTGCCAGGTTGACTACCACAACCCACACATATGTCTACAGACCTCTAAGAGTCATAACAGAACCATATGACGGGACAGGGCCCCGCCGTACCCCTGAATAAACATGTACGTATATATATATATACAACGGAAGAATGTGTACCAAAATATAGGCTCCGGAACAAAGGAGCACTCCAGGATAGCTGATGGGAATCCTAAGCCGGCGGATCACCAAAACGTGTATCTGTACACACGGCATGAAACGTGCACCCCGAAGAAGTGGGGTCGTACGAATATGTCTTCGAGCAACGTAAAGCATGGAATACGATAAATAGGATCATACCGAAACAAAGGAGGGCGGTAAAAAGTTGTACAATAACGAAAAATCGCAGCTTGCCTTTGAAACATAAATCATACGTATCAATTTCATATTCTCGGCTCATTATGGACCGAGTGACACAAGAAAATAATCATCATGTACATGTGCATGTAAAACGTGTCCCGCCCTCTAGCGAGGGACTCGGTAAGTTAAATCATCATGTCGTATACATATAACGTGCCCCGGCCTCCAGCCGAGGGACGCGGTAAGTAAAATCATCATATCCCTATACATATAACGTGCCCCGCCCTCTAGTGAGGGACGCGGTGAATGAAGTCATCATATGTCATCCGGCCACCTCCCCATATCATCATATCATATAACGTGCCCCGGCCCTCCAGCGAGGGACGCGCGCGAATATCATCACATACATATAACATGCCCCGCCCTCTAGTGAGGTACGCCGTGAGTAATGCAAAGGAGTCGTGCACGAATACATGCCCTCGCCCAGACGCGGAAAGAAATAATAACAGCTCGCACGAGCAGAGTAGTGAGAAACCATATGCACAAATCATCATTATCGACTCGACAGAATAATCAAAACGAGCCCTCATTTAAAAACCAAACAATAGTCAAGTCATGTTTCTTCTGAAGATCACTTGGGAACATATCAAGTAGAAATTTAGAAATCATAGGTACGTATCAAAATCATATGACATAGCTTATGGAAACCAAGAACATAATCGTCATTACAGACTCGATAGATAAGTAAGTAATAGACGCTCGAGGGTCAAGACGATAGCCACATTAAGTTCTTTTTAAAAAGTCGCTAGAGTCAAATATAGAAAAGTCTCGGGGCCCACAGAAACGCATCAACCCAATCCGGACCCGCCCATGAAAGTTAAGGTCATTATACGTTATCGAATCACTTACGAGCATATCAGAGCAATCCGGTTCTATCTATGAAAGTTACGGACACTTTTAGAGATAAGATCCTTTAGAAACAAAACCGTTTATACAACATTTCAAATCCAATCATAACAAAGGCATAAGGACCATGTTTCTACTACATTAAGAATACCACTATCCAGAGATGAATAAGAATCGTAATCATGCTCGGATCATGAAACTGGAGTTACCCCGAGGCTCGTATCATAGCTTACTTACCACTAAGACATGCCAAGGAAAGAAGGGATAAGCTTCATATACCTCGTCCGCTTCCTAAGCTAATCCAAACTTAAGTCTCGGGCTGCCCACGATCTACAACAACATCGTTATATACCAAACATTAGCTACAGATACTTAAAACTACAATCTCAAACTAGCACTTAATTCTACAGAAATTTGGGCAGCATTTCCCCTGTAAATTCAACAACCCCGAGAATTCAACTCGGCCAAAATCATAAACAACAACACCAACAACCATACTAACAACATCAATGATCAATTCAAAATGCATTCTAACATTAGTAACTCTTTTCTACATACTTCGACAACATTCCAATTACATTCAATTCCACTACATACATTCAAACTAACATCAACGCTTACATGTTCAAGTACTAATCCGAGAGCATTCAAACAAGATTCAAGAATGCTTTAAACAATCCGCACAATATTTCAAACAATCCAAACAATATACTACTTAACCCGAAACCTTCCCAATTCAACAAGGGCAACAACAACACCTTTCTTTCTTCCAAACTCATGAACTACACCAACAATCTACACATTAGCAACATTATTCTTACGAATGCAAGAAACTACATTAGCTTCAAAAACAGCCCAACAACGATTTCAACCTCAACTTGAATCATTAAACTTTCATTATCATCATAGAATCCATGACGACAACAACCAAAATACCACATAAAATTAGTTCATTCCCTAACATACAAAACAACTCATTTTCGGCCAACACCTCAACACACAAGTTCCATGATTTTCATCCATTTCCACACACTACAACAACACCCAAACATGCTAAATACAATTAATTCACCATTCCTACACAACATCATATATGCACGGCCAAACATCAACATACACGGTTCAACATCAACATCCATTTTTTCATGAATTTCATTCATTTCTACATACTACAATATATACAAACCATCCATAACATATAAAAGAGAAGATTAAACCTTACCTTCTTCACTCAATTCCTTCACTCGGCTAGGGCTTGCTCTTGCAAGAATG
Organism: Lycium ferocissimum; assembly: GCF_029784015.1. Lineage (NCBI taxonomy): Eukaryota > Viridiplantae > Streptophyta > Magnoliopsida > Solanales > Solanaceae > Lycium > Lycium ferocissimum. Next base: position 41,075,317 of record NC_081347.1, on the reverse strand, counting down.
AGTGTTTTGTTTGTTACAACAACTACTCCACGTTATAGAGGACCTTTCAATTGGTAGAAAAACTAGAAGAAAATATTTTTTTGTGATCAATTTTTGAACCTCAATTTTTAGCTCCTATGGCCGAATGGCCTTCTCCTTTTGTTCTCCAACTTTCTTGAATTTTCTAAGGGGTGAGTGTGATGAAGATGATTACTTTGTCATCTTTTACACACATATATTAAACTTCCATGTGGCCATGGCCCACACCACATGTGGCCGGCCACATGCCCTTTAATTTCATGAATTATAAGTTTTCATAATGCACTTTTAGCCCCAAATTTTCTTAATATTCCATGCCAATAAAAATCACAAGCAACTCATGCCAAAAAAAAAATAAACTCGGAGGTCACAAATCTCCATCTCGTATCCCGGAATGGTCTTGTCCTTAACTTATCATGGTTAACTTGGATTATCCCACTGTACAAAATACGGGATATAACAATAAACATTGTATATGAGCTAATGTAATAGTGTGCTATGACCATGGATATGGATGATTGGAAGTGAATTGAGAAGTAAGGATAATATAGGTGAATAAGGACCATTGTTATGATGTTGTGAATGTTATTATTGATGTTTGGGAGTTGATATATGATATGGAGGAAGTCGTATAAATAAAGGAGATGCTGTCCAATTTTCTATAGCCTTAGTCATGTATGCTAAGCTATTGATTTTCTAATGATAGTATAACTCAAATGAAGGTAGAAGCGTGAGCATTGAAGGAGAACGTGCAAGTGATAGAATAGTTGAACGGAAAGGTATATAAGGCTAACCCTTCTTTCATCAGGCATGGTTCTTTGGCCAATATCTATTCTTCTATGAGCCTATGATGTCCTCTAAATGATCCTATCTTTAAAAGCTACTAAGCTCATGATTCTCGATATATTACGGTTGTACTAAATTCCTCCTATGATGAGTAATCCTCTAGGGATAGATGTAATGAACGACGATAGTAATAATGCTAAAGATGCTTATGGGCTTTTATGTATATGTGCCTATGTACGACTATTATGAAACCCCGAGCTTATATGGCCGGGTATATATATATATATATATATATACACACACATTGCGCGCATACCACTGCTGTTGGGTACGGATAACCCTGAGCCCTGATAGGGCCAGGTATGTATACTCACCGAGCCTTGCCATGGCCGGGTATGTGAAATACCGAACCTTCATGGTCGAGTATGCTATGTACATGATATGGATATGTATACGATATCAATATGAATATGAATATGCTATGAATATGACTATGTAAACGAATTATGAATATGAATATGGGTATGAACGTGTAAATGAGTACGGATATGAATATGAATACGGATACAGATATGGATGTATGTACACAAGCACGCATTAGAAATGGAAAGTCCCTATGAAAAACAAGTAAGTGTTTATGACGATGATACTACTATATCCCATCCTATGCTATTTCTTATGTTGTCTATTATGTTTTCATAATGATGTTGATCATGCTTTACATACTCAGTACATTCTTCATACTGACGTCCTTTTATTTCTGGACACTGCGTCATGCCCGCAGGTGGACAGGGAGACAAGCTTGATCCATAGCTTTATTACTTAGGGACTACATAGCGGAGCTCTATTTCATTCGGAGCTACAGCTTTTGATATTTATTCTTTTGTGTACATATTTATGGGAATGGCAGGGTCCTGTCTCGCCTATATGATATGACATACTCTCCCTAGAGGCTCGTAGACATGTGTATATGGTTAGATGTATTTGGCCTTGTCGGCCTATATTTTGGATATCATTTTGTTAGCCTCGTCGGCTTATGTACATTGATATGGGTATAGTTGCTAATGATGATATAAATACATTATTGCCCAATGGGATTAGTATGATTGATGTATGAAAAGTATGATTTAGCTATGTGGCTCACCTGGATGTAAATGTGAAAGTATGATAAGAGGTGCCAAGGTGGGTTAGCACCGGTTGCCCGTCGCGGCCCTCCGGTTTGGTCGTGACAAAAGTGGTATCAGAGCAGTTCTGTCCTAGGGTGTGTCTACGAGTCATATCCAGTAGAGTCTTGGTTATAGGTGTATTGCGCGCCACACTTATAAATAAGAGGCTGCGGGCATGTTAGTAATGAATGACCTTCTTTCTTCATAAGATCGTGCGATAGAGCTATGACATAAGAACTTCTTTTTCCTTAACCGTGTGTTATGTATTTCAGAGATGCCGTAAAGAGAAAGGCTACGGCGGCCCGAAAAAAGGGCAAAACGGTGGCGAAAAGGCCGGAAAGAAGAGCACGCCAACGGTTGTAGAGGAAAATGAGTCCCAGAATGCGGCTCAATCTCAGTCCTCCTATTCAGTGCTTATTTCTGAGGAGCGTGAGGGATCCTCAGTCCCAGCTCCAGCGCCTCCAGTTCCTCCACCGGATGCTTCAGGCCAAGATGTAAAGGGGGCCATTCATTTACTTACTCAATTGGTTCTTTGCTCAGACTCAGCGACAAAGTACAGGGCAAGGTGATAAGGCTGTTAGTGCAAGGGCCCATGATTTTATTAGCTTAAACCCTCCGAAATTCTTTAGATCAAAGCCGGATGAGGACCCTTAGATTTTTATTGATGGTATGTTGAGGACACTTCGGTTGATACATGCTTCGGACACCGAATCGGTGGAGTTAGCATCTTATAGATTGAGGGATGTTGCGATTCATTGGTACACGGTTTGGATGGCTTTACGGGGAGCCAATGCACCTCCCCCGGTATGGCAAGAATTTGTAGATGCCTTCCTTCGACATTATTTGCCCCCAGAAGTTCGGCGAGCTAGAGCCGATAAGTTCTTGAATTTGAGGCAAGGAAGCATGAGTGCTTTATAGTATAGTCTCCACTTCAATTCTTTGGCTAGGTATGCTTCGGCCATGGTAGCGGATATAGGTGACCGAGTGCACCGATTTGTGAAAGGCCTAGGGCCACATTTGATAGATAGGTGCTTGACTGCGTCCCTTTAGGACAACATGGATATTTCACGCATTAGGGCCTATGCTCAAAATTTAGAAGAAATCCTACAACAACAGAGAAGTGAGCGTTAGCATGATAGAGGGTATATAGAGGGCTAGATCTTCGGGTAGATGAGTGAGTATAGAGGCGGGCACGGTACATCGGAGTTTTTGAGGTATTTAGGCCATTCTATGACTAGTGCGCCTCCACGATTTATAGGCCAGAGATTTGATAGATCTACTTATTTCGGGCCGAGTCAGAGCTTTTCGGGATCTCAGTTCAGGGGTGATTCGGGTCAAGCGAGACCACCCGTGTCACGATGTTCCCAGTGTACGAAGTTACATTGGGGTCAGTGCCAATTGGGTTCAGAGGCTTGCTACTCATGTGGTCGGCCAGGCTATATTATGCGTGATTGCCCCTCAGTTGGTGGTAGAGGTAGAACCCAGCCTTCAGGGTCGGTAGCCGGATCTTCATCATCTATACGCCCTATGGGGCCAGGTTCATATGGGCCAGTCGGCCATGGTAGAGGCAGAGGGAGAGTCCCTAGTTTTAGCGGTCCTCAGCACCATATTTATGCTTTGGCTGGACGCCAAGATCTTGAGTGTTCCCCTGATGTGGTCACAGGTATATTATCAGTATTTTCTCATGATGTATATGCTTTGATAAATTCGAGCTCCACATTGTCATATGTTACTCAGAATATTGCGGGTCGATTTAGAGTCAAACCGGAGTCGATCAAACCTTTTGAGGTGTCTACACCCGTTGGTGAATCGGTAATAGCTAGCCGAGTATATAGAAATTGCATAGTTGTGATTTGTGACCATCATACTATGGTTGACTTACATGAGTTAGAAATGGTGGATTTTGATGTTATTATGGGTATGGATTGGTTGGCTTCTTGCTATGCCAATGTTGATTGTAGAATGAAAATGGTTCGTTTTCGATTTCCGGGAGAACCAGTCTTAGAATGGAAAGGAAATACTGTGTCACCAAAAGGTAGGTTTATTTCCTATCTTAAGGCAAGGAAAATGATCACAAAAGGTTGCATTTATCATCTAGTTCGGGTTCAAGATGTAGAAGCTAAACCGCGACTCTTCGGTCGGTTCCGTAGTGAATCGGTTTTCGGATGTATTCCCGGAAGAGCTTCCGGTGCCTCCTCTCCCGAGCGGGAGATTGATTTTGCTATTGATGTGTTGCCGGACACCAAGCCTATATCTATTCCTCCTTATAGAATGGCTCCCATTAATTGAAAGAGTTGAAGGAGCAATTGAAAGACTTGCTTGAGAAATGCTTTATTAGGCCTAGTTCATCCCCGTGGGGAGCACCCGTATTGTTTGTCCGAAAGAAAGATGGCTCCTTGAGAATGTGCATTGACTATCGCAAGAATCGAATAAGGTAACGATTAAGAATAAATATCCTCTTTCGAGGATTGATGAACTATTTGACCAATTACAAGGCGCCAAATGATTTTCAAAGATAGATTTGAGATCCGGGTATCATCAAGTGAGAGTTAGGAGAAAGATATCCCTAAAATGACCTTGAAAACAAGATATGGCCATTTTGAGTTACGGGTAATGTCATTTGGGCTAACTAATGCACCGGCAGTATTTATGGATTTGATGAACGATGTGTTCAGGCCCTTCCTAAATTTATTCGTGATTGTGTTCATCGACGATATCTTGGTGTATTCTAGATCTGAGGCAGAACATGTGGATCATTTGCGTACTGTCCTTAGAGTTCTTCAAACTCGAGAGTTGTTTGCAAAATTTTCTAAGTGTGAGTTTTGGTTGAACTCAGTGACATTTTTAGGGCACATTATTTCAGCCGATGGTATTCGGGTAGATAGCCAAAAGATTGAGGCCGTGAAGACTTGGCCAAGGCCCACAACTCCCATGGAGGTTCGTAGCTTTATGGGCTTAGCAGGTTATTACAGGAGATTTGTTGAAGGTTTTTCTTCTATTTCTGTACCACTCACAAAGCTGACCCAGAAATCAGCAAAGTTTCAATAGACAAATGCTTGTGAACATAGTTTCCAAGAGCTAAAAGATAGATTGACTTCTTCCCCAGTCCGGACACTTCCAGAGGGATTGGAAGGTTATGTTGTTTATTGTGAGGCTTTAGGCATTAGGCTAGGTTGTGTGTTGATGCAACATGGTACGGTGATTGCGTATGCTTCAAGGCAATTACGAAAACATGAGAAAAATTATCCAACCCATGACCTTGAACTATATAAGATAACACCCCAGGATATAAGCGGAGGGCATGGCACTAGTGTGCAATTACACCACTACAGTTGGGCATGTTATATAATGAGATGAGCCCCAAAGAGCGGCGTATATGATATGATACTAGCCCACAGAGGCCTATATATGTATATGTATATGTAAAAGAGTCTGCATGCATAATATACGCCCTCAGAGGTATCCAGGTTCCAGGTTGTTTCCTTCCAGTCTTCTTTACTAATATTATCTACACTTATGTTATCTTTATGTCAATTTTATCCTGCCTTACATACTCGGTACAATTTCTATACTGACGTCCTTTGCGGGGATGTTGCATTCATGCTTGCAGACCTGACTCCTCAAATTGACGTACCCCATCAGTAGGTTGCTCCAGTTCAGTGGTCGACCGGCGAGTTCCACTACTTTTGAACTTGCTTTGCTATCATTTTGGTATGCACTGTATTTATGTATATTTTGGGTATGGCGGGGCCTTGTCCCGACTGTTATGTCAGTTAGATAAACTCTTAGAGGCTCGTAGACATGTGTCCTATGTACAGTTTTCTTATGTATAGCCTTGTCGGCTCATGACTAGTATGTACAACTTTTGGTATGGCCTTACCGGCCTGGTTATGACTTATGCACCCTTGTGGTGGCCATGCTTCATAAATTAATGATCATTGACATAATTTCTACTCATCAGTCCCGTATACGTAGGCCTTGTTGACCCAGGTGTTGTGAGCAATGTATGAAAGATATTACAGGTAGGCGCTTGGCCTTACGCCAGTCATGTCCCTCCAGCTTGGGCCTGTGACAAAAGTGATATCAGAGCAGGTGTGTCCTAGGGATATCTACGAGTCATGTCTAGTAGAGTCTTGTTTATAGGTATGTAATTTACCATACTTATAAACAGGAGGCTACAGGACACTTAGGATTGTCTCCTTCCTTCGTGATCCAGATCATGCGATAGAGTCGAGTCGTAAGAAAATTCGTTCCTAATCCTATTTTCCCATTTTCAATTGCAGTGATGCCTATGACTTGAAAGACCCCGATTAGTAGGAGTGTGGGTATGGCTGCAAGGGTAGATGCTAGGAGTGTGGGTATGGCTGCAAGGGTAGATGCTAGACAGGTGCCACCTGCTAGTACGGATCAGAAGGCTTTGAAAGTGGTAAAAGGAGGCATAAGTTACACTATTGAGTCGGACCCGTCGGAGATCATGGTTTCTATTGAGGAGGATACCACCGAGGATCCATATGAGTCACCCGTTCGGGCAGTTTCGGTTCCGCCAACAGTAGATGGGGTGAGAGGAGTTTTGACCTCACCAAGGCCCTTAGTTTCTATAGCGAGGCCCATTGATCAGGGTATGAGGGGAGCGGTGTAGGGATTGGCACAGCTGGATTCTTCTTAGGCTCAGCACTATATTAGGGTATTTATGGACACCAGCTCTTCTGAGGTACTGGATAGTCCACAGTCTTGGGAATTCATCAATCAGGGTTCGCTTGTGCATGTAATAAGAAATACGGAGGAAGAGGAGAGTAGTCGGGCTAAGAGGATGAGGGTAGCTGATAAGGATAGGAGGATTCCACTTCGAAGTGTGTCTGATCGAGGCTCTCATATGGGGCCGAGGTGGGACGGTTACATGTACATTAATCTAGTAAGCACTCACCAGAGAGTTGTCATTTCCGAAGGAAAAGAAGGATTCTAGTGTTAGCAAGCAACTTGAGGAAAGCTAAAGCAGAATTAAGGATTTAGAAAGTTCAGCAGGACTAGGTGATGTCATAATACTAAAAATATGAACGACTGGACATTGGGAGGATACTGATAGGTAATGAAGGAATAACTATTGTAAGTCAACCACAGTGGGAAACGTCACTAGTAAGCATTGTAGGGCAAGAAATATCTGCCACGGTCAGATATAGTATGTGTATATGTACATGCCTCTTTTGGCCACCCAAATAATGCCGAAGCCACCGTAGTACGAGATGTATATCCCGACGGGAAATTAAGTCACAGGAAAAGAGAAAATTAGAGGTAATAAATCGACACGTAGGAGCAGCAGTCTAAGGAGCTAAGGTGATGGTTACACCCCCTAAAGGGGGGGGGCAGGACGATGCAATAATATCTAGCAAACTAGATCTTCCAGCAATCAATCAACAAGAGGATTATAACAAGGTTAAAGGGCAAGGGGAACTATGATGCGGAATAACCAAGAAGGGTGTGTGAATATAAACGATAAGCTTACTAAGATAGGAGAAACAGAAGGGGAAATATAAGGGAACATCAAAATACTCAGAAGGTTAAGGCGATGAAGGTAAAAGTAGCCAAAAGGATGTTGACTTAAAAGAAGCTACTACGACTATAGAGGAAGGTAAATGGATTCAGAAGTTAGTAATAGGCTAAGAAGGATCTAGTTATAGATGAGAGATTGCAGATGTGTTGGGAAAGGATGACAAAGGGGATATCATGAGTCTGAACAAGTATGTTTCAGTTATCTAACTAACCTCCTTCTTTATAACGCATGTCAGTAGTCAAGGCTAATAGATAAGGAAATCTGTATGGCTCAAAAGAATAAGCTTACTCTTCTTTCTACATTTCACTGTGTTCTTCTGAGATGGTACTTCCTAGAGTACCTAGTCTGACATAGGGGGGAACTTTTATCGATTCTGGGAATCTTAGATCCTTCCACTGCTTGCTATTAATAAATAATCTGGTCCCAACCTTGTATGGATTCATCTGAATATTGAAATAATGATCTCAATAAGCGTTAGGGGTCATCTCGGTTACCTCTGAAATCTGTCACGCCAACTCGTAGCGTATCCTCAAGTATCTAATGATATGCTCGGTTTAAACAAGACTTATCTGAGTCTTTAAATCTTTCTGGGGTGAGCTATAATCTGCGCTCCCCTGGTCTGAATGATAGACATAAGCAATAGTTATATCGTACTATCCTCCCCTGACATAGGATTTACGTAGTCCCCAGCTAGACCAGTAGTCTTGATAGACAGGAAATAGGCTAATTCCATAGGCCTGCTGGTAGTTTCCCTAACTGAATTAAACTTCCGCGGTAAACATGGTCATCTATATTGGTGGTTTCTCATCTCCGAATCAGAATCTCAATGACTTGCTATAACTTACTAAACTTCTGATATCTAACTTCTGTTGCACTTATGAAGTTGCTATGTCTTTCCTCATTCCTTTTTTTTTTAGCAGTATCAATGTATGTCCTTGCTGTTCTCACTGCCTAGCATAGCGAGGGCAATAAGCCTTTCCTTTCATCAGTCATTAATCTGATCACGTCGGATAATTTGCTTTGGTATAATTCTAGTCTGTAGGATGTACAAAGGTAGCTCCTCCCTTGAGGATCCGCAATTCTATAATGAGCTGACATCGAATTCAACGAACTATTTTTCCTTGACTTAATAAGGTTATGCCCATGATAAGTGCCATCATCTAAGTTTACTAATCAATTCTGATATTAACTAACTGCTGAACTCACAAGTCCTCAACATTTCCTCTTTATCCGAACATGAACTAAGTTACTTTAGATCTGTGGTTTGATCTTTAACGACTTTGTTTGCCTTCATTGACTTCCCAATCATTGGGGTCTTTCCCTCATTCTATTTATTGACCTTGTCATAAACCCAACTATCTTTGCTTAAGGGTGCGCTAAAATCTTATAGAGTATTTATATAATTAATATCGACGCTACCCCAATATATCCTTTCCTGTGCACATAACTATAACTAGCTTAAGAGCATGGGTCGAATGATTTTTCTTATGCCTTCACAGCTATCTTAAGGCATGAACTATAACCTCACCATGCTGTATCAATCCATAACTTAGCTCAACTCTTGAATCATCATAACACATAATATGGCTATCCAGTCCCTTTAGGAATGTTACTCTTGATGCTGAAACTTCACTTGTTACTCATATTCTGGAAACTTAGGCTTACAATTATCAGTCCTCTGAAGTCTGGCTGTTTCCTTAGTCAGTTTATCTGTGGCACAAAACGTGGGGGAAAATTCTACACAAGATTCCAATAATAACTTGTTAAGTCCAAGAAATCACCGACTTCTATGAGTTTTCTGGCCCTTGGGCAATTCTCTATAGCTTCACCTCTCTATACTTTAACCTTAGGAGCACTATACCGTTTGATCAGAACTTTCATTTTGAAAACTTTCTGAGCCGGATGAACCATAGATCTGCAAATAACGAACAACATACTCTGACTATGAGCAAGAGTAACCCAAAGATCATCTAGGAACAATGTTACAAATAGGCTTTGGAGGAGTCTAAACACACTTACTCATCAAGACCATAATACTGTTGGGGCCTTAGTCAGTCCAAATGACGTTGCTCAAATCTCGAGGTAACCTACTTGATCCTGAAAGTCGTCTTTGGAACGCCTTTCCTCTGACCTTTATCTGGGAATAACTGGAGCCCATGTTCATCTTTAAGGGGGCATTCTATGCTAGCAAAACAATTCGTCAACCCTTAATCTCACTTGCTCATCCTTAACTATCATCTTATTTAACTGTTTACAATCACTTATACATACGCAAGGAGCTATCCCACTTCCTTATAAATAGAACTGATTCAACTGATCCTTCAAGTAATCTTTATTTTCTTCAACTTCGTAGGGATCATTTGCATAAGGAAAAGTAAATATTAGCTGCGTACTTGACAATACTTTTGTTTAGCAAGACTAATCCTTTGCTTAAAGGAAGTCTTGGTGATTCCCTCGAGCATCTCTAAAACTGATTAACCATAAAAGTGAACTGGAAGGTTGAAAACTTGGCTTTCATAATATGAACTCCAATCATATGGTATGCATACTTGTTTCTGATTCACCTTCTCGATCTTAGAACATGAGCCAAACTTATTCCTTGGTACTTATACAACTTTGCATAACTTGAGTGCCTTTGAAGATCTGCACCCAATTCCTTTCATAGATTATATGGTTCCGGCCCATATACCTTGGAAAGCATACTAAATACTTTATAGGCTACTCACAGATATTCATATAACGTCTTGCTTCATATTTTATGCGTTATTCTGCATTAGATCATATCCTTTGACAGAACACATGATTCGCTCCTTGACTTACAATTATTTGGTTCTTTACATATCACAAAACTCACAATCTTTCAAGACATTGGCCCTAACAATTACTCCTACAAACTACCTCATATTCATCTTGTAATCCTTAGCCAACATTATGCATTCTAAAATCTAGTCCTCGTCAAATACCTCAAATTCATTGGTTAACTCACTTTCTGATCCCACTTCTTACTTTTCGGTCCATGAATCCTTGATTTACCTACACTATTAATAAAATTATCTGGTAACCTTCTCTCTAATTACTCTCCGTGCTCCCTTTCCTTAGGTACTTTCAAATCTCATCTACTCGTATCTACTACACCTTCTAACATTGGTGCCTTATTTCTTTATTCAACTTCTTTTCGGTTTCTTTTCTCCTAAAGGCCAATATACTATAAGCCCAGCGTGCTTCAATCTAATACTGCTAATAAGTGTCGGGGATGAAATATCACCTCATCTTTCTTTAATTTCTTACAATTCTTGTGTCCCACCTTATCTGCTTAGTTCTACTACAACTTCTGCATCCATCCCTGAGAAATCTCTCCGAGAGTACATAAACTTATGTGACTTAAAAAATATTCAAGTCTCACTTCAAAATCCAGGTCCCTAATAAGGATGTCCTGATTATAATTATTCGTATGAATAATCATCTATCAAACCTTCTGAAGCCCCAGAGTAGCGAATGATTGATGATATCCTAAGATTAGGTCATATACATATAAGCCACAACTGGTTCTGACGGAAAGAGCCATATACCTGTGAACAAGATCTTTGGAGAACTCAGGTCGGATGTATCTGGGAATAAAGACCCTTTGTCCTCATTAAAAGCACTGCTCCTTAACTTACTCTCTTCTTCTTTTATCTCGTACTCCCCACGATCTGTGGGTAACTCCTAGTTAACTAAATCCCAAGATAGAGAACTAGGTACCTTTGTGATACTAACATTAGAAACTGGCCTAACATAATGTTGAAACGTAGGGAAAATCTGGATGTGCCAAGCTCTGTACTTCCTCAATTGCGTCTTCATCCATAGGAGTCTCGTTAACCCTTAAACAGGTCTTTGTCATATGATTTCTCGGTCCGGTCTCCTCCTACTGGAGCCACATCCTCCGATGGGTCTCGTGTCCACCTTCGGAGCTTTACTTATGCTCTCATTAACTAAACTTGTCCTCTTCGTCAATACAGCCCTGCAATTTAGTGAAAATAGTACCAAGAACGAGCTTTCCTATCATTGGATCTACTGCACGATCTATGATCAGAAGGAAAGGTAACCATCCTAAATATCCTACAGCCTCCTACCTATAAGTGTGGTGCACAACACACCCATAGACAAGACTCTGCTGGATACGGCTCATAGACAACCCTAGGACGAACTGCTCTGATACCACTTTTGTCACAGCCTAACCGGAGGACTACGACGAACACCCAGAAGCTGACCCCCTAGATGCCACAAAACATACATATCATACCTGCTCATTCTCATTCGGGGCCACCTGAGGGTACTCACAATATAATCTGCTGACTGATGGATATCGTAAACTAGAGGGTCAAAGCCCTCAAAAGATATATATACATGCATCACTAACTGAACAGGGGTACAAGCCGACAAGGCTACACTATAACACCATATAACCAAACAAAAAGCCGAGCGAGCCATCTTTGTCGGATCGAATATTAGCGTCTGAGACTGCGACGTAGTGGACATATTGTGGACTGGACCGGGCCTTCGCCCTACCCATAAATATCAAAACGCATACTCGGTCTAGACGGCAACTCCGACAAGAGAGGAGTGCTCCACTATTAAGCTGAAGAAGCAGCCTAAGGATGTGATCCGTCTCCCTGGCTATCTGAACCTGCGGGCATGAACGCAGCCCCCCAAGCAATAGAGGAGTCAGTACAGAAAATGTACCGAGTATGTAAGGATGAGAATAACATACACATAGGAGTCATGAAGAAAATCTGAAACTCATAAGCTAAAATCGATCGATCGAATGCATCGTAAGTCGATTATACGAACATGTACGTATACCTTTCCTTACTGAAATTGCCTCTGAGGGCGTATGATATGCATAGGTCATAGGGTCGAGGAACGTACGGCCTGATCCATATCCCATATAATAGCGTCAAGGAACGTACGGCCCGATCCATATATCATATAGGCCCCTTCGGGCATCATAATCATCATCATTGTGTACCCATCGGGGGTGGTGTGCGTATATAACGCCTCACCCTTTCCCCATACCCCACATACATATAATATACGCATATATAACGCCTTCTGGTCACGGTTCAATATGCATATATGTAAATGAATGCAATGCATAAATATGAACTAATATAATCATGATACAAAACTCAGGACCCATGAACAGAAGGGACCATCATACCAAGGGGTATAGGATCAGCAAGAACTGAGATACTCCTAGTACTTCTAAGAGTAAAGTAATATGGAGACTCGATTACTCGTTGTTCGCTCATGTCATAGGATCATGCCAAAAAGAAAGAAAGGGAAAGCCTTAACATACCTTTTCGGTCGCCTTAACTTTAACTACTCAACGCTTGTCCTCCCAGGCTCGTAAATCTATATTCAAGAATATTTATACTATTGTTAGACTCATCTTCATAGTCCTATCTTAAGCCCTCAAACTAACTCTTTCTAGAATCTGCCGAAATTTCGGCAGCATCTCCCCTGTTTTTATGCCTAGCCCGAAATCTCAATTCAACAACCAACAACAACAACAACAATACCAACATCAATCATAATATTCTCAATACCAAAATACTCCATAACCATCCCATATGGGGTTTATCCCATATCTCTACCAACAAAACTATTATACGGCTATTTGACTGTTCTATCTCCGTAAATAAACCAAGAATAACGATAACAAGGAAAGATTCATACCTTATTCTTATTAAAACGATGATATCTCCGATGTTCACCCTGAATTCACGTCAAAGTCCACCGCAAAACAATGCTATTGTCACAACTATGCACCACCCGAGCCTTAATTAGTTAAAATCACTCAACTTTTTATGACACAAATGCCCTTATATGTTGCTGAACTCTAGGATCTGTTTTTAGGGTGAAAAAATGAGTTTTTTGTCCTTATATAGATGGGTAAAGTCGGGTCGGTACTGTAGCAGTTACTGTAGCATGCGTTTCTGCTCTGTCAGTCCAACTTGTAACAATCATAATTCTCTACTCAGATGTTGTATCGATAGGCGGTTTATTGCGTTGGAAACTAGACTCGACAAAATTCATTTTAGGCTTTTGAAACACCTTAAAACTCCTAATATACTAGGAGATATACCCCTCCAAAATTGACCCAAAATTCTGTCAACTTTTTTTTTTTTTTTTTCAAATTTTCGACAAACTTATTTTCTTCGATTTACTTGATCCCGGAACCTTTAGACTCTTGGTTAACACTTTTTAAGAGTGTTAATTAACCTTATAAGGGTTCCATGACTTCTCCGAGCTCACGATAGTTTACTTACAACGCAAATGACGTGAAATTTTTTTTTAAGGTGTAACATTATGATTGTTGGGACTAAGGGTAGGGTAATTTCACCCATAATTTCCAAATTTACCGATATGATTTTTTACGGATATTTTGGGTATTCTTCCCCAAATCGATTCGTCTTCCAATTATATGATCTATTACTTACTTAGCATTGCTATTACTAGACTTTGAGCGTTCCAAGGCATTACGTAAAGGGAAAGCTCGGGTGGAGTAGCTCGTGTTCCAATTCTGCATTCGAGGTAGGTTACGGCTTACTTAAGTTATTATATATGTCACACCCTGATCTTACCAGGGTGTGATGGGCACCCGACCCCATATTCGGAGCCGAGCGAATCCGCTGACTCTTATTACTCACATATTCTCTTTGGATGCTTAAATCAAAGACAGGTAAAATACATAGTAAAATTTTCAAAATTTCTTTTTGTCGTTTCTCAATTTAAACACAGTCTGTAAGTGTAAGGACTCTGTAACATAATGCGTAATAAAAATATATTAGCTAATGGACCCACTCTCAAAACTGACACCCGGGACTCACGACTCTGTCTGCAAAGTCTCTAACTTCGAGCAAACTGCACTGCACATATAATCTAACTCGGCAGCACTCTGGAACGCCTTCGGCAATAGCTCTTAGTTGTCTGAGTGTACCTGCGCGGCATGAAACGCAGCGCCCACGAAAAGGGGCGTCAGTACGAGCAATGTACTGAGTATGTAAGGCATGTATAATATTATACGAGAGATACATAACATAATTAATGACATAAAAGAAATATAGAGCATATCATGATATAGGAGAGCAACCTGTACATATGAGTGTCTTTTTTTTTGGCGAATACCTTGCATGCTTAGTGCTGCGGAACGTGCAGCCCGGTCCGTATATCATGTCGCTGCGGAACGTGCAGCCCGATCCATATAGATATATAATATAATATAATATAATCTTTGCGGAACGTGCATCCCGATCCATATACATATATAATGCCGAGGAACGTTCGGCCCGATCCATTTACCCACATATCCCGCGTCGGGATGGTATCATATATTACACTCCAATTGATCAGGTGGCTATGCGTCTATAGCGCCTTCCATCTTTCCCAATTTTCCCCATATACATATACATATGTCATATACATATATCATATAAGCATGCAGGAGAGCTCAAAGAAAGTCGTGTATCTGTCGGAGTGACGTAAGGTCGATAACCTCCGATGATGTTATGGAATAGCCATGGGCGTCATGCCTCACCTTGAAGGGACAATTAATATAAGGCGAGACTAACAATGGAGAATGACATCATGAGAAAACATAGAACAGGATCATAAGGTGTCATTTCATATACTTGGGATCTTTAAAATAGTCGTTGTCCATCAGTAGAGTTGTGAAATCAAGAAATAGCTTAATCGTTATCATATCGTCATATTCATGATAGGAACATATCCTCGACATATTCATCATAGACAATTCCTCATATTTGACATCATCGTTGTCATTGTAAAATCATATCCGTCGTTTTAGTCATAAAAGCTCTTAGCCTCTTAAAACTTGGTTTTCCCTTCTTTTTTTTTTTTTTTTTAAATGTGAACATTTTGAAAAAAACAACTATAAACTTATTAGGAAAAGTCTTATACCTTGGGGTCGTAGGTTTCTAACTTTTGCAAGCAAGGAAGATATAAAAACATTTGAGACAATATAACGTGGGGATCATGCCTTTGGAAGAAAAGGGTCGAGCCTCACATACCTGTGCCGCGCCTTACTAGCTACGCTTATCCGTCCAAACTTGTTGGTCTACATTCAAGAAAATTAACGAAATCATTAGATTCATCACCCTATACTTGTCTCGATCCTTCAAACACATTTACTTATGGTCTCCGCCGAAATTTCGGCAAAGATCTCCCCGTAATTACACCGTCCCCGAGAATCTAACTCGGCCAATTTTACTCGACAACAATCCGGGAATTCAACCCGGCCAAACTATCAACAATAATATCAACAATCTTGCCAACAACGACAACAATTAATCCAAAACACACTCTAACGTTAACAACCTTGTCTTACAATCCAATGACATTTCATTCGTATTCAATTCAATTCGCATAATATTCAAATGACTCAATCGTCATGCTACTTCACCCTACACCTTTCCATTCAATAAGAATAATAACAACCTAATTCCTTCTTTCAAATTTAATCACAACAACCAACTTACTATCTTCCAACACGTCTCATTTCCAATTTCATAAATTATATTTACAATTTACACATTAGTAATATCATTCCTACAACTATGAGAAACCATACGATTATTACACTAACTCCTCCAATAATCACAAACGATCTCCATTTCGCTTTAAACCGCTAAATCTTCATTTAACATCATAAAATCTATTACAACAACAATTAGAATACTAAATAAAATTAATCCATTCCTTCCATACAATGCCCCACCTACTCGGCCACAACCACACCCATGCATATTTCATGAGTTACATTCTTTTCTACATGCTACAATATTCACAATTCATCTATAGCACATAAAAGAAGATTAGTTCTTACCCTTTTTCCCTTCGAGTTTCCTCTTGGTTAAGGTCATGAATTTGTCCAAATGAATGATTTCCTTGTTCCAACAATTCTTCCATGTTGTAGAGGACCTTCCAATTACTTGAAATGCAAGAAGAAAATAATTTTTCTTCACCAACTCCATGGAGCAAATTTTTCCTAGCCATGGCCGAATGGCCCTTGGCTTTGCTCTTCCAATTTTTTTCTTGAATTTTTATGACAATTATGTCTTGCTTGGTAAGCTCCCTCTTATATATATATAGTTCCCACAAGCATGTGAGGGGCACATGCACTCTTTCTCCATTTTGCTAGAGATTTCTTTTCTTTTCTTTCTTTCTTCTTTTTTTTTTTTTTTTCATCAAAGATGACTAATGTCTTGCCTTATACACTTTGGTCCATATATATATATATATATATATTACTAATTGACCACATGTCTTCTCCTCCCTTTCTCTAGAAATTTCTTCCTTTTTCTTGAAATTTCCTTAAATTAAAACAAGATGACCACTTGTCTTCTTTCATAAACTTTGGTCCATGTAAGAGTGGGACCCACATATACTTACACACACAAGGCCAAGCCTTGGCTTGGTCTAGAAATTTCAAGACATTTTTTTGTGAAATTTCCATTTTGCCCCTAGGCTTCCATAATATTACCATGAACCACTTTGCGAATTTCCCTTTTTATCCTTAGCCTTTTCCAATATTTCCCTACTAATAATATTCATAAACAATACTCATAAACAACTTGTGCATTGAAATAATTTTGGAAGTAGTCTTGCCTTTAACTTCTCGCAATTGTCCCGAATTATCCAAACGTACGAAATGCGGGTCATAACATCCTCCCCTTTGAACATTCGTCCTCAAATGTTCAACCGATCTTATGGGGTCTCATAGCACCTCGGGGGGGGGGGGGGTTCCTTATATGCCAACAGTCCTTTTATGAAGTCTTCGTCTATACCTTATACCTCGTCTTCCTTCCCAACTCCGTGCCTAACATATCGGAAACTTCTCATCCTCAGTTTTTTTTTTCTTCGTTTACTTGCTCGCCTATGTCACCATTTTGTCCCCATTTCCATACCCTTCCGTCCACTATTCGTCCTTTCACTTGCTTAACCCACTTGCTCGTAATTCTTCCTTAACTATGCGTACGTCTTTGTAGCCGTGCGTCCATATTTCGCAAGTGTTCCGCTACTTTTGTTATTAGCACGAATCCTTACAATTTTCGCTCTCTCTTCATCCTTATTCATCGGGTCTTTAACTATATTTGTGATGCTATAGTCGAGCGGTCTCTTATGCACGCTCCCTCCATTTTATTTTATTTCCGCTAAGATCAAATCCTCGGACCTCACATGAATTCTTATTCCACACCTTCAACTTCCACTCGGCAATGTCGACCTCTTACCTTTATAGACCTTTCAATACCGAAGTCTTATAACATCGTCACTAAACTTAGTCATTCCTTCTCTTACTTCATATTTCCTTATCACGGTTACTATTCCTTTAGCCCCACTTGTCGCAATTAGTTCTCGAATTCCATATATTCTCTCTCCGTCTTCTTTTACTACTCTATCCCCTTTTCGCATGCTTACTTCGAGTTCTTACTCAAATAGTCTCGCGCGCTTTGCTGGTAATTTCCCTCGGGAGCTCCACTTCTCGAGGTTTCCTACCTTTCACCCCCCAATAGTTTAATCTCTTCTTATTTTTCCATCTACTCACTCTCTCTCTTTTCCAACTAACGTCACATTAGAATTTCCAATCTCAACCTATAGTAGAATAATAACAGCTTACTTTGCAACACTCGTACCATTTACTCTTGCTGTCACTCGAACTTCGCTACCCTTACTCGATTGATGCCTTTTGTACCGTAATGTCACGACCCAACCCCGTAGGCCATGACTAGTGCCCGAGCTGGACACTCGTATACACTTGTTACCTATAGTCATACACTACTAGCATGAACGAGCTGTTATAAGTATAAGGGCAAAACATATGCAAGTCGAATTTTGCCTATCTCGAAGAGTTACACTGTAATAGTTAATATCGCACCAAAGCCGGCAAGGCTGTCATATATATATATATAGGGAACGTCCCAACAAAACGTAAGCCGAGAAGGCTACCTTCATACACAGCTGCCATGATAAACATATATATAGCTACGCAAGCCGACAAGGCTGCCACTACAAATGGGTACGCCCCAAACACAAGTCATAACCATATAACAAAACAACAACCATACATAGACCCACACTTGTGACCACAGACCTCTAAGAGTGACAACGACGTCATATGACGGGACAGGGCCCCGTCGTACCCTGAACAACAGCATATACACATATCAATGGCTATACCACGACGCTAGACTCTGAACAAAAAGGAGTACTCCGAAGTAGGCGAGTAGATATCCTAGGG
>NC_081347.1:41013081-41056400 GCF_029784015.1 Lycium ferocissimum | reverse complement strand
TTTTTTGGGGGTTTTCCCCAAATTAAATAATAATGGGGTTAAAACCCCAAGTCGATCACCCAAAACATAATTTAAAAAACATCTTTTGGAGGGTTTCCTTGATTTGGCTCAAGGATCCTTCTTGAGTTGTGTTTAACTTCACAAATATTATCCATATAACTTGTCATATGTCCTTTATAAAATCTCAACATGTGGACACCTCAGCTTACGATTACGAGGGCTATATACCTTTTAACGTATCATTCCAATCATACTGTAAGAATTTCAAATATCATACTCATGCTATCCTCATGCTAATACAGTAGAATTTCATCCTTTATACTTGTAATATTTACTCCTCCTTGAGTTCACATTAAGCCGTCTGCAGCCTTAGTAACGCGAAATTTTCTGGGGTGTAACATCTCTGGATGATGAAACTCTAATACAGACAAACATTAACAAAGCCACTGATAAAGGGTGTGGTAAATTCAAAATTGTATGTGAAAGTACTAATTAAGATTGTTAATTAATTAACAAACGCTCTCTAGCCTAACAACAAACCCTAGCCATCAACTTGGTCACCGGCCTTAATGGCCACCACTACCGGTGGACAGCCTCTACCGTTGGATCCCCAACCTAAACCTATGCCTATACCAATGAATACAACCAATACTTTGCCTGTTTCTATTAAAAACCCTATGATTATTGAACCTAACCAAACCACAACACCATCAACAGCCGCCAGTGATACCAATACAATGATAACCCCCACAAACACCAATCAAACATATGCAACCCTTTTAAACAAGCCACTACCATTACAAACCAAACAACAATGCCACAAAAACCTATAACTTATGTAGATGGGGAACCATACATAGCATAGAAATCCTCAGAAGTTCAGCAGATGATTATCAAAGAGAATTTGTAGGATGCAGTTTTGAGAAATTCTCTTATGACAATATTGACATTAAGGAATTGAGAGATATTATTCCAATACAGTGTGAAATCAAAGGAACGACTACAATTGAACTTATCGAAGAAAGACATATTTTGATAAGGCTATCTTTTTTTTAAGATTATGTCAAAATACCATTAACTTCCTAAGATACTATTTGAAGGCGAAAGATGATAGATACCGCGATAAGGCCTCTCATTTGGGATCCGTAGTTTAATCCAAAAGAAGAAACTTCAAAAGCAGTAAATTGGATTAGTTTTCAAGAGTTGCCATTTAACTTTTTTGCTAAAGAGGCTATCTTCTCCATGGCTTCTAATGTGGGTAAACCTCAAACTGTGGATCTGGCAACTACAAATAGGACTAGACCTAGCTGTGCAAAGGTGAAAATTGAAATGGATATAGTAGCAAATCATCCTCATAGAATTAACATATGAGAAAAAGATGAGAAAACTGGGGAAGTAAAATCAAAATGGGTCAAAATAACTTATGATTAACTACCAAAGTACTGTAAACATTGCAAACTACAAGGGCATGAGTAACATGAATGTAGAGCCCTACATCCTCAATAGGAGAAACAATATAGAGAGGAAATCAAGAAAGAAAATGCTGAAATTGTTGTAGCATAGAGTCAGAATAGATATGCTAACAAAGGGAAGAATGGATGGTACAACTATGGTAAACAGGAATGGATGCAAGGGATAAATAGATACATCAAAGGCAAATCTGGAAGAATTATAGCCGAAGTGGAAAAGAAGGACAAAAGTAAAGTCAGAGATAAGATGAGACTAGTAATACTCCTTATAAAAGAGATTTAACAATGATGCAGAGACAGGAATAGAGGATGAAAAAAAGGAAACTCCATACAGCAGATCTGCAACACATGAAGAAGAAATCCATACAATGAAAGGAACATAAATTGAACAAGCAAATAAAAAGGAGGTGGTTCCAACTAGTCCCTCAACAGCAATCAATGAGAATCATAATACTGAGGAATTCAGCAGCAGTCAATTGGAATAAGATGATGCATATGATAAAGAGAATGAAGCAGATAGTAACAGTCATCTAGCAGAAGAGGGAGATACTACAAAAAAGGAGAAGAATAATGCAGCTGCAGATTGTAAAATTGATACAAAAGATCCGTAAAAGGCAAATGCAATCACTAGTAAGTAGTCACAAATCATAAAGCATAGTACAGCAAGAAGGAACAAGCACTCCTGGAAATAATAGTCAACATTTACTAACAAACAAATGATAGGCGGACTGTGCAATAAAGACACACAACACCAGTAAACAAACGTCAAAAGTGAGCACAGAGACAACACACGTGGATACTCAGGAAAGTATAAATTAAAAATGCTAATTTTGTAGACAATGAGAACAAGGAAAACATGCAACTTGTTCCTCAATCCAAGGAGCATGATCAAGAAGATAAGGAATAAAATCGGGTGAGCAAAGGATTTGTAATGCCTGCACTTCGGAAAGTTACATTATCAGATGCAAATGCAGTAGAAGTGATACGCTCAAGTGTTTCAAATGAGCAGGGAGAGGAAAGAAAAAGATTCAAAGAGATACAAGTGCCCCCACCAGGAAGTGGTTATCAAACTAGAAGAGCCATAAATAAAGCAAATTTTTAATGATGAATGCTTCAATTTGGAATATCAGGTCTGTGAATACTATGGAAGCATTCCAAAGAGTAATAAAGATGCATCAACAATACAATTTGGTTTTATCGGTCTTATGGAGCCTTTTCAAGATGCAGTCAATATTGAAGGATATAAGAGAAGACTGGGAAAGCATACAGCTTTGGTGAATGTTTCAGGAAAAATATGGATTTTTGTGGATGAAGTATTTGAAGTAACTATCATAGAGGATCATGTACAACATATTACTACCAAGTTGTAGAATCAAAACTTACAGGAGGATTTGATGGTGACTGTTATATATGCAGCAGTACTCAAAGGGAGTAGATTGTAGCCATGTGGAAAGCTTGGAAATGCTTAGCAAACAATTTGGCTAAACCTTGGATGATAGGTGGATATTTTAATGTAATAACTTTAGAAGAAGAGAAATATGGGGGTTTACCAGTAAGACACAATGAGGTTCAAGACTTCCTATCTTGTATCCAAAATTGTGGAATGGATTGCCATTCGTCGGCTAGTTGTTATGTTCTTTCCATTTGATAGTAGTACTGTTTTTCCTTGTTATATATTAGTTATGAAGGAAGCTGGTTCCACTGGCTTCGTTGAAGGATCAACTTAAAAGGTACACATAAGGCTATTCCTTGACTCGCCACTACGGCACTAAGTGTTTTATTTTTCCTATCTGAACTATGAAGTTTAAAACTCTCAAGTGTAGTGATTCCATATCTTGAGCCTATGAATCCCCTAATAAATGTTATGTGACTATAATAAGTTGTTACTCAAGTATGTTACTCCTCGAAGTCAAGTTACGAGTTGTCACAATGAAAATAGAGTTTCCTCTTAAGTGGGACTATATTAGTAGTCTATAGAGTACGATTCCAAAATAGAATTATAGAGGTGCACCATTTGTGTATTTGACAGTTTCATGTACTTCCTATTTTATGCTGCCCCGATGACACGAGTTTCATATGTCTAGTAGCTGCCTCGTTCCTTTCAAGAGGGTATGAACGGATTGCGTGGCACCTCAAAAGATTTCTCATGGTATAATGATGTTTAGTTGACGATAGGATAAGAATATTATATATAAGATAGTTATGGTGCCTCCTAACAACCATTAGTAAAGACGGCATGGAGAGTTATTGTTGACAAATTGCTAGTTGATAACGAGGTGAGAAACTTATTTGTTAATGATGGTGGTAGTCTATAAAGTATAGAACACTGACTAAGATGAATAATTCCTAGGATAAATCGTATGATGATTCTCAAGTGACAGTTGTAAGTTATAAATCTATGGCATTGTTATGGTATTTGATAGTTATAGGCTATAGATATGGGACCATAAAACGTTACTTAAGGTAAACGATATCTCATAGCTAAATCTGAGTGACCACATGGAGGTAGAATATTGTCAGATGTATCATCATGATGGAATCCAGGTTGTTTCTATCGGGGTTATGAGCATCCTCAGAAAGTACGAGTCATGCTGGTATAGATAGGTACGATTCCTCACCGTAGCATAGCCTTAAGAGGCTGTATACGTATTTGAAGTACCAATCAAGTATCATAAAAACATAAGTGCATACGTTCTTCTTAGATCCCTCGACATGAAGTCGAGTCATTTTTCTCCTCTCTTATATGAGCTCCACAAGATAAAGAGTGTAAGCCTTTCACTCGTATTCAGTTGTTTTCGTTATGTGATGTCATTTGTATATCGTATTAAGTTCCCAATTGCCTATACACAGATCCTTAGTTAGTATGAACATCAGTTGTCGTCACATAAGTAATCCATGAGCTATTTGAGTACTACCAAACCACTCCGCATTTGATTAACCTTATTAGAGTCATAAGTAACGACTATTTGTCCGTCTTCCTTGTCATGGATCTTTAGTACTTGTCCTCCCTTATAAACCAAGAGTGGTTAATTGTAAGTTGTCATTAGAGCTCCATTCATCTACTTGATAGTTGTCCAGTTTATGCAGTTGGTCTAAATAATGAATTGCTAAGTCGGCGTTTAATCGTATATACTTGAGTTATTCTTGAGAGTAATCAGATTCCTTAATTATATCATTTGGAAATTAAAGTATCGTCTAAATAGTTGAATCATTTGTAAGACTTCCCCCATATTACTATGTGGACTAAGTATGTAATTGTCGTCCAGAGTATGTGGCCTCTTATTTGTTAGTCTATCAATAGATTATTTATTGGCCTATTGAGGCTTATTTAATGTCCCACAATGACTTATTTGCTGGCCTACAAAGGCTTATATGATGGCCTATCGAGGCTTACTTCGACGCTATTTATCGGAGCCCACATCGCTTATTTGATGGCTATTAAGGCTTATTCATATCCTATCGAGGCTAATTTGTGGCCTATAGAGGAGTTTATTTTGATGGCCTATAGAGGACTATTTAATGGTCTACCAAGGCCTATTTGCAGGATAGATATTTGTCGTACTGATACGTGATAGATCTCGTTGTGACTCGATAGATTATTTATTATGCGCTTATATGATTTATGTATTCTAAAGAAAGGTAAAGAATTAAGTTAAGGAATAGTAATCAAAGTATATGATCCCAAGTGAACAGTAAACAATCTTAGAACGTCGCTCCATATACACACCCAAAGACATCATCAAAAGACTCTAAAGAAGATTCAAAAAGATAGAAGTACAGTAAGGTTCAATAAGTGTTTGTATAGATTTTTCAGAGCTTTCATTTATATCTACTTGATTAAATTTTAGTTGTCTCCTTTATGAGCATCAGTTTATTATATATGTTTCATGTTTGCCTTACTTGGTACAATCATTCTGCATTGACGTTCCTTGGTCGGGAATGTTGTATTTGTTATGTTTCACATGGTAGGCTCAGATATACGGGGTGGAAAGATCCTCTTTAACCATTGCTGATATTCAGCAAAGGTATTGTGGGAACCATTTCCATATGGGGTTGAGTCAGATCTAGTGATTTTAATAATATTGGAGGCTTTGTGTAGCTCGGGACCTTGTCCCGGCATTTGTATAAGTTGTTCAGTAATAAGTATTCATAGAGGCTTCATAGATAGTACATGTGGGTTATTTGATATTCAGTTACATGTCATAGGTCGGGTGCTACATTTACGTACATAAATCATTTGTATTACTCAATCGTCTCAGAAGTTATGTCATACCATTTGTCCAAGTTCATAATAGTTGCATATAAAGCATAGTTTGTCCTATTCGGGTTTAGGGCATGACATACATCTACAGTTGAGGGGACTAGTAATATGCCACCAGTAGACGAGGGTCAGACTGAGACCTAGAATGAATTGCCCTCCCAAGTTTCCCTGACTCCACCAGTGCTAGAGGAGCTTCGAGGAGGATTTAAGGA
Source organism: Lycium ferocissimum (assembly GCF_029784015.1). Classification (NCBI taxonomy): domain Eukaryota; kingdom Viridiplantae; phylum Streptophyta; class Magnoliopsida; order Solanales; family Solanaceae; genus Lycium; species Lycium ferocissimum. The sequence goes on along the minus strand of NC_081347.1, from coordinate 41,050,458 downwards.
ATGCAGTACAGTTATTGTCTCACATGTACAACATCAGATGTGGGCACCTCTAAGTGTTAGATCTTCAGAGAGATCGGTTAGTTTAAAGATACGAGAGTTCATGAACCTGAGTCCACCATAATTTACAGGGTCAGACCCACAAGAGGACCCACAGAACTTTATTTATAAGCTTCAAAGGACATTTAGGGTCATGCATGGCATGGAGACTATGGCGATAGAGTTAGTATCATGTAGGCTGAAGGATGTAGTTATTTTCTTGTATGATGCTTAGGAGCCATCTCGAGGTAGCAATACATTGTTAGCGGTATAGGAGGAGTTCACTAAGGTTATCCTAGTTCATTACTTGGCCTTGGAGATTCAGCAGTCTAGAGTTGAGCATTTTTGTTGAGCATTTTCTGGCTCTTAGGCAGGAGAATATGAGTGTACGAGAGTATAGCCTTGGATTCGAGTCGCTAGCTAGATATGCCCCAATGATAGTGGCTTCGATGAGAGATATGGTTCATCGATTTTACACGTGGTTTAGAGCCATGGGTTACAGATTGTACTATAGCATCCTTGAGTCCAGAGATGGATATCTCTAGAATTCTGGACTTCACCTAGATATTAGAAAAACACGAGCAGCAGCGTCAGATTGACAAGGATAGAGGTAGCAGGCAGAATAAGAGGTCTAGATTAGATAGTGGCTACAGGGTGTTCCAGAGTGGTGACTGGCCACTGTCCTTTAGGCGATCCGCAAGATCATCATAGGGGCCAGTGTATAACCATAGTTCTCAGGCAAGCCCGAGTCAGAGCTCACAAGCATTCGAGTTACAGTCTCAGGGGACATAGGTCAGGTGGGGCCACCTCGGCCCTATTGTAGTCAGTGTGGGAAGGCGCATTCGGGAGTATACCGTCAGGGTTCAGATGCTTGTTATTGGTGTGGAATTCCTGATCACAGGATGTGGGATTATCTACATAGATTGAGGAGAGGTAATGCAGGCTCGGCTATGGCATCATGATCATCATCAGTACCTCATCCTGGCATCTGGGGTTGAGGGAGGAATAGAGTACCGAGCGAGGGTCGTAATCAGGGGCACATGTAAGCTTTAGAGGATCAATAAGGACCAAAGTTGCCATATGACAAGCAAATATCTATGTTATTGTTTCCCTTACTAAATGTACGATAGTAGTTTCAAGGTTATTATATATGTAGTTTATGATTGAAGTATTGGTTTGACGAGTAAATATTTCGAGCACCACATGAAATTAGAATATTTGTTCAAGATGAATCATAAGTGGATAACGTGAGATTATATATTACCATCTAAGTCGAGTAGATATTAGTGTTTTGTTGGATTACATTGATAGTTTCATAGGTTCTCAACTTAAGGGAATAGAGATGACATAGTATCGACATGAATACGAGTCTTATTTATAAGCTAAGGTAAATGGACTAGGAGTATTGCGTCCTTGTACATACATCTACAAGCTACATATCATTCATCACCATTCCATTAGTTTCACGTGATAGACATAAGGTGAGTCACGGCTAAGAATCCTAGTGTTCCCATGGTTAGCTTCCTTAGGATCGCACCCTAACATTTGAGGACGAATGTTTCGGGGGGGAGGGGGGAGGCTAAAACTCCCCAAACTTTCCCATTAGAATCCTCGGTTAAGGTGAATTCATAAAGTTGAGGACATTAGGAAGGATATAAATAGTTTAAAACAAGTGCTAAGGAAATACCATAAGAGTTAAGGGTTAAATAATCGAAAGAAGTACATTTCTTCGAAGTTTGACAACTTGTCATGAATCACGCCCAAGTTACGGGTCGTGAAACATATTGACAGATCGTGAAAGTGGTGGCTCTCAACCATGACTCCTAAGAAATATATTGGAAATAAAGGGTTGAATCACGGTGGATTTTAACGGGGCGTAAAACAATGTTACTGTGGGAAATCCCACCGTAAAAGTTTGACACAGCGTACAAGCTGCCGTGAAAGTGAGGTGGTGCACCTCTTTATTTATATGATCCAAGTGGTGGTTTTCAATTTATACATCATTTTCGACCCCCACGGCTCCCATACCATCCCAAATCCTCCTTGATATTTCGTACTTCATCCAAGAGCAAAACCACATGTTAACAACATAAATCTTGCTTCGGAGAATCTCTGATGCCAGCATAGCCGTGTTCTTCCTTTAGTTTCTGGACTAAGTTCTTTTTAAGAGGAAGTAAGGTGAAGAAAAGGTGTAATCTTGACATATAAGGTAAGATCTTCCCTCTTCTATATATATATAAAAGTTAGTTTTTGTTTTAGATGTACTTAATTGCTACAAATTGTAAGTTGATGCTTGAATGATGCTGTTGAGTTTTTAGTTAGGTTGTATAGTATGTTGGGACTGATTTTGCTGTTTGAAGATGCTGGAGATGTTGATGTTTTGTACCCATTTGTTGTGGATGATTTTACAAGGGATAGAACGGAGTTAAGCGAAGATAGACACCGTAGAATCATGTGTAGAGTGGATTATTATTCGTTGGCTAGTTGTTATGTTCCTTCTTGTTAATAGTAGTGTTGTCTTCCTTGTTGTAGCTTAATTGGTGAAGGAGGATGTTTCCGCCATCTCCATCGGAAGGTCGGCTTAGACGTATTTAAAGGCTTTTTTTTTTATCATTTTCTTTAGCATGAATCTTTAGCAAGTCTCTTCTTCCAAATACAATTGACAAAACATCACATTAGAGATATTTTATTCATGTATTCGACAGATTTATGTGTTCTCTATTTGATATTGCCTCAATGACTCGAGTTTTGTATATCTATTCATAGTCTCTTTCTCTTTTTAGAAGGTGTGTATGGGCCATAGAGGCACCCTTATGAGAACATTCATAGCATGACGAACATTTGTTAAAAAATATATGAAGACTTTAATTGTTTGACAATTGTTAGTTGATAATGAGGTGAGAACTTTAAATGTTTTGATAGTTGTTGTATATTAGATAGATATCACGAACAGGTCCAGTCACCTAGTAGTACAGGAGTGCTAGCCTGGAAGACACGGGCTTGATAGCCTAGTAGTTACGGATTCGCTAGTTCGGAAGTTACCGGCTCATTAGTTGGGTAAGCATATAAGAGTACCGATTCGCTAGTTGGGAAAACACAGACTCACGAGTTTGGTAGCTAGCACCTACGTATGAGACCTGAAGATCGCGTGATAAGGAGATAACCTATTCATACCAAGGATAGCATCAAAGTCTACCATATCCAAAACCTTCAAAACACATGGGAATCATAACCTACCAAAGTAACTACACAGGACTGATAAACTCGATCTACCACTACCGCATCCCCTATGGGAGTCGAAACATGAACAGGTAAAGCAAGTGACTCACAAAGCATATCTAGACTCAAAGCAAAGTATGTAGACACATAAGAATAAGTAGATCCTGGGTCAAATAATACCATAGCTGGCCGATGACAATCAAGAATAATACCTGTCATGACGACATCCGAAGCCTCAGCCTCTGGTCTTCTTGGAAAAGTATAATAATGGCCACGACTACTCTCAGACTGAGTACCCACACGACCACTTTCAGATAGGGTACCCACACGAACACCACCTCAGTTGGTTTGGGCACCACCTCTACCAGAATAGGAACCACCTCTCTGCCGCTCTAAGCTCCTACAATAGCCGGTGGCCGTGCTGATCTCTATGCGGAACTTGAGAACCCTAAAATGAACCACTACGTCTAAGTATGGACACTTCCTTCTAAAATATCTAAGGTCTCCACACTCAAAGCATCCCCTACTAACCACGGTATGTTGGGAAGAACTTGGATTGCTAGACTACCCTGCACGGCCTGAAGTCCGAAAGTAAGAACCCTGGAACTCTGTTTCGAACTGGTCATACCACACTCTAAAGCTAACATGGCCACATAAATAGGCCTGCTGGACCCTCTTGCCCTCACACTACTCAAAGCCCTACGGTCAGATCATCTCTATATCCTTGGTGGCAACCACCACATCCTGAAATGAAACCCCTGAAGCGAAAATCTGAGAAACACCCAAAAGGAATTGGGATAGTCAACCCTCTAACAAATCTCCTCACCCTCTCTGCCTCGGTGGTAAGTATTATCATAGCATGTCGGGCCAAGGCATGAAACCTAGTCTCGTACTCTATTATGAATATATTGTCCTACCTCAAACCCTCCCAAACTGATCTCTCCTGAGCTCTCTGATACTGCTGGGGAAATACTTGTCCAGAAGCCTCTAAGAAAAACGAGCCCAAGTATGTGGAGGTGCCCCATCTTACCTGCAGCTAACAAAATCTCTCCACCACTGCTTGGCACCATCGACCATCTAAAATGTTATGTAGTCAACTCTAGGAGACTGAACCAATACCAGGTTATGTAACCTTTTATGACAGCTAATCAAGAACTTATAGAATCCTCACTCAGCTTCCCATAGAACTTGGGAGGCTCCATCCTCTTAAACCTATCGAACATCTTCTAGTCTTCAGCAGGCATAGCAAGCTTGTTGGCCGGATGGAAAGCAATACCAGGCAAACTAATATCATCAAATCGAGGAGCCATAGTCGTGGCTATCTGGACCCCTAGAGCCCAAAACCCCGGTGCAAGCATTTGGTCTGGAGTCTGACCCCCAACTCTAGTCTAAGTGCCATCTAGAGTGACAGGTAAGATACTGGCCTAATTCTTCCCCTCAAGAATCCCTAGCATCTAAACCAGAGTGTCCTGCAACACTGCTGTGGCAATAAATCTGTGCAGTTCCTGCACTTGTCGATCCATGCTCTTTACGCCAAAATTGAGTCATCCTCTGGAACCGTCTACGGATCGGGAGACACTACCCTTGAATGGGCCTAAGAGGCAACCAATGCTCGGCATTTGGATGGCTCTACCCCTTCTTCTCCCCTTACCACATCCCTTACCTTCTCCTTATGCAACAGTCCTGGCAGCGGGTACGGGTGCCGAAGCGGGCTCCTAATCTCCAGCAACAGCCAATGAGTCCTCACCATCTTTGAGAGAATAAGACAATAAAGTCAAAATTCATGTAGAGTCAAGTACGCATGATAAGAATTAAAGAATAGAAGTTTACTAAATGTCCTATAGCCTCTAGAAGATAAGTACGGAGCTCTTCGTACCGATCTTCAAGACTCTACTAGATATTGTTATTATACTAATGAGACCGATGAACCTAGGGCTCTAGTACCAAATTGTCACGACCCAAAAATAATAAGTTGTGAGAGCACCTACTTCCCAATCAATAGGTAAGCCAACCCTGACCATTCTCATACAATAAAATAAACAAGTGGAAGAATATAAGGTTAAAGCCGAATATCCAAAATACTAAGTCTATTAAATAAGAAATGAGGATAACATAATCCAAATCCACCCAAAATTGGTGTCATAAGTATCAGAGCCTCTTTTAATAAGAAGTACAAGTCTAAAACTTCCAATACCCTGTCCTAATACTAAAGAAAAAGTAGAATGATAAAAATGATAGAAGGAGGGTAGGGTGTTGCGGAACAGCCAGTTGCTCACCACAACCTCTGGATCAAGCTCAACACATACTCACTTGACCCTGTGAAATCCACTCATACTCGGAGTCGAATCTGTACAACAAAAAGTGCATCAAGTGTAGTCTGAGTACGGGAAACATGTGCACTCAGTATGTCTCATAAACCGACAATAAAAGATGTAGTGACACAAATCAAATATGCATTTCAGTCATAAAACACGCTATGAACCTATTCGTGCCTCAAAACAGCGACACTGGGTCGTCTAGACTCGATGTTGCCCTTGATCAACTCTTAACTTTAAACTTCACTAATTCCTACTAAAGGTTCAAATCACACCCGACCCTCTCATAACTGACCCAACTATCCAACTAAGTCATAAATCACGATTTAGACCTAATGAAATCCATGAAAAAAACTTCCTTGTTGTCTTAACTTAAGAACTTCTAAATTTTTTGATCTAATCTGAAACTAGCACGATTGCCTCAGTAGTCACGCCACCCATCTTCGATATTCATAAATACCATAATGAAGCTACGCGGAGGGTATTTCGAGGAAAATGTCAAAAAACATAAAAGAACCAAGTTGGTCGTTACACTTGTACTAATCTTGATATAATCCAGCAATGTCATCAGAGCATGTGTTATTAATTTCCAAGTCTAACACTTATCACTTGAAGTATACTGCTGTTGAAACTCACTGTTAATTTTTTTACAAGAGAACTCTTGATTCGGTAAAACAAATATGCACATTTTAAAAAAGAAGGAATCAGATTCTTGTAAAGGGATGATTGTCACGGTTGATTGTCGATTCCCATCAAAGAAATATTTTTTCTTGATCTCTGGTTCATCTCTTCAATTCTTCTTTATTTGTGAATCTTGTTTCTCTAATAACAAAAACAAGAATTTACTGTGTGGCTTTTGACAAACTTGACTCACTTTCTTGTTCTCTTGAAATGCCTTTTTGAGGAGAGAAGTTATTTGTGGAGTTTAGAATTGTAGAGATGGAGAAGGTAGAGACTACAATTTTTTATCTTCTGCTTAATTTATAAGAAAGAAATGAATACAGAGTGCTAAAATCAAAAGTTCTTATGGCTATTAATAGCACTGCAATTTGTATATGACTATTAAAGTTGTGGCTTCTATTTATCCTAACCTAGTGGCTTATATATATATATATATATATATATATATATATATATATATATATATTCACTAGTAAAAAATGGTTTGGTACAATTGTGATTTGTGTAAGATGGATTACGTGAAACCACTAGATTGATGCATTTTAAAAATGTTTTTGGCTTAATACATAGACAGCCCCTTAAACATACTAGTAAATTTCACTTAGACACTCTAACTAAGGCTTGTCCCAATTGAGCACCTGAACACATAATAAAGTGCTCATATTAGACACTCTCGGTTTATTTTTTATTTTACTTTTTTAAAAAGGAGTTGTATGTGTTCTCAAGCGTCCATTAAGTAAATAAGTTAAACACTTAAAATATGTAAATTCCTTTTAATTATATGTATTTTCTTCAATAACCCGTAAAACCTCAGGCCTATTCCAATTAAGGTTGATGCGTATTCTTAAAGAATATGACATATTTTATGTAGCTACCTTACAGATGCTTGAGAATACATGCAAAAATAATTTTAAAATTTAAACTGTAAGTGTCTAATAGAAACACTTTATTATGTGTACAACTGCTCAATTGGAACAAGCAATTGTTCGAGTGTCTAAATGGAATTTGCTGCCAAGTTTAAAGGGTTGTCTATGTATTAAGCCAATGTTTTTATATATACATGAGTCAAAAAGTAAGTACTGTTTGTCATTATTTACTATTAGAATTGATTGTTTTCAGAATACTAAGAATATAATAACTGCTCAATTTACTACTCTGGCTTTGAGAGTTATACCATGTTAAGCTTGTTTAATGTTTTGTTATTTCAGTTATTTGAGAAGTAAGCAATTTTTTTTAAATGATTCTATATAATGTTCTCCCAACGTGAATAGCTAAGTTGTTGGATCATTAAGTGATTTTTTGTTTGTTGTTCTAACAATGAATATGTTGCAGTTACTTAAATAAATTATGAAATGACCCATAAATAGAATTTTGTCTTCTACGATTAATTATGGCATATGTAGTCACATTGAATGGTAACATCCATTTTGTTTCTTTGTTCTCATTTCAGACATGGCTTGACGGGGAGAAGCTCAAATTACTCCAAGTGGAAGTAGTGGTAAAAGTCGAGCAAAAGGACAACATAGAAGAATGCGTCATTGAAGGACTGGATTCAGTAATTATTCAGACTCTGAGCCGGAAGTCATCAGAAATGTCCCAAAGACTCTACAAAATATCTTTAGGGAGGATAGAAGTTTTCGTAGGGAAGAAGAAAGAAAATATGAAGAGCTTCAAAAATTCAAAATGGACCCATATGCATCTATACCAGATCATCTTCGTCTTTTTGGGAAGAAACTGGCATAATTAATCTTTGAACATTTTAATATGTTTCGGATTGGAATGTGTTGAGTAGCTATTGGCTCAATTATCATGTGCGTTACATTGGAGTTTTGATAATTTGACAAATACTTTATTCAAGACATTCATATGAAGAACAAGACATCCAATCACAGCTCCAAAGGACGAAGTGAAGCAGTCATAACAATCAGAAGAACTACTTAAAGGAACTGGTCTTTACACATTGGAGACTCAAGCTATTTCATGACCGACTTAAAGAAGACAGAATATTCACTGATTCCTATTCAATGAAGAGCAAGATTTCAGTTATGATAATATTCCACAATATACAATAAGTTGAATAACATGGAATTAGAATTGAAGTAGGACAAGGAAGTCGACGCGCAAACATGGAAAGAACGGAGCATCCAAATTAAATAAGGTTTGGTTTTCGAGTGCATTAATGTCTCGCTTCAAAAACCACCATGGGCGCAACAGGCATCCGATGTTATGAACAATACCGGAAGCACCTTATAAAATCAATAAACGTCTAATCTCTTTTGATAATCTTCGACATTTATTTAAAAAAGTCATTTATAGCTAACTGAAAGCATACTCATACTTATAAAAATCAGAGGAAGTTTAATAGAAATAAGATGTCATAAAACGTGGCAAACACCCCCAATAAGTCATACGAGACTTCAACAATCTACCCACAATTCTGACAACTATCTATGGAGCTTCTAAGATAAATAAATGCATGGACTAACTTCAGAAGCATCCCGAAGAGTAAAAAAAAAAAAAAAAAGCAATAAACTAAGATAGAGAGGTGTCCCACGAACAAGGGAGTGGGCTCAACAATAAGCCAGGAAAGCAACAAGTTCTCCTACTCTACGTGTATCACGAACCTGATCTGCTTCGTTACGGAACATACCATAAAAAACAACAATGGTATGCCTGAGTACTGGGTACTCAGTGAGTGGCTAAGGGGTAATAGTTAACATGTCAAAATAATATAGTAAAATCAATAAAACAATATCAATGAAAATAGTTCGAAACCCAGAGATAGAGTAAGCCATTAAACTAAGTAAAATCACCAGTAAAAGCCAAGACACATGAATATATCAAATTCAACTTATTATATTGTTCATCTCATTAAGTCTTTCACTTATGAACTCAAGATCGCCATAACAACTCACAGGCAACCAAAAGATCAACACATGCTGACTCACATGTTAACAATCATTCGATATATCAGGGATATTATCCCACAGAGGCTAATCGTCATCTGGACTAGCATCGCAATAGATACATCGGGATACATGCCTCATAGGGAAATCTTCCGTTAGGCTGACACAACAATAGATACACCGGGCTACCCGTCATGGAGTCAATCATCCTCTAGACTGACATAACAATGCTCAAAAGTGATACGTTTGGATCCATAACAGCTAATCGTCCTTTGGACTAGCACAGCTTGCCCATACAGGTCCAAACACAAACATATACATGCCATGGCATATTAATCGAATCATCAATTATGGCTTATAGCTAAATTCACTTCTCAAATCATCTTTTTACCATAAAGGTATTTCAAGTCACAACCAATTTAGAAATTAACTTTATTCAAATCACCTGTTCAATTTAAAGTTCAAGAAAAACCCATTCAAAGACAAAACACATTTAAAACTTCAATCATTAGGAAATAAGTTAAATCATCCCATAGTAGGGAAAAACACGTTCATCACAATAATATAATTCATATAAGGTTCGATGCGGGCTTGACACTACACGAACATGACCTTGTTCAAATACAGTCTTTAACTCAAAAATAAGTTCAACAAAGGACAACCACCAAACTAGGGTTTAGACATGTACAACAACCAAAAGAGGATTCTAAAAAATCAATCATGCTTTCAAAACTATTACATCCCGTCCCTCTATATGCTAATTTGCGTCGGGAGTTAACACCATGGAAGCGTAAGGGCGGAAGTGTCGTCAGAGTTTGAGTGGCACAAATACATTAGCCCCAAGGTTAAGGAGGTTGATAAGTATGATTGGCAAGTACGGGAAAGTTTCAGGATCAAGCAAATTGAAGAAATTTAAGTTCGTCGGAATTCGAGGAAAGTTAGGCAGAATTCTAGACAGGATTTTGGCCCAACTTTCAGGAGGTATATCTCTTAGTATAGAAGGAATTACGGGATGAATAACCAACATAAATTTAAGTTCAGAGAGTCTTCTTTCCAATGCAATAGACAGTTTGTAAATCAGAGAAGTACTGTGCCCGATACTGCCCATAAAATATACAGCCCACATTGAGGCGGTGGGTTTGGTATATATATGTGGTTGGGGCCAAAAATTTCATTTTTTCTCATTCCCAAACTGCTCCTCCTTCTCTATAATACTCTCCTCTCTCTCTCTCTCTCTCTCTCCTCTCTCTCTCTCTCTATATATATATATATATATATATATATATATATATATATATATATATATATATATATATATATATATATATATACCGATCGGAAGGTTCGTAGAAGTAGCGGGATCATCATCTTGCCACTTAGTATTGGAATTGAGGTGTTGGTGGACCAAATTCAGCTACGTTAAGGATTGATTAGAGACAGTTTAGGTAAGAACTCATCCCTTTCGACATGCAATTAAGTAAATTGGTTTGAATGTGATCATAAAGTTGGAAACTCATGAAATTATGACTAGTGGTTTTGGTAATTGACTTAGTAGCTTGATAAATTGTGTTAAAGAGGGTTGCATGGTGATTGTAGCTATAGATTGGTGTTGGAAATATGATTATCATGAAATTATTGCCATTAATGAACTAGGGAAGGAAGGCGTAACTTTGTTAATCATAAGGTAGCTTGTCGCTTGATGTAACGAACTACTATTTGGGATTTACAATGTATAAACTTGAATTAGGATGGGTTTTTAGTATTATGGTCCTCATGGATCTGGAAAATGTAAGAAATACAGGGGAAATGCTACCCAAATTATAGCAGAAATTAATCGTCACTTAGATACGTAAAATTAGGATTGGCAAACTGTGATAAAAGTATTATTCTATCATTATAGGTCGAGATTGAAGCATAACGAGCAGGTTGTTGTGGCAAGCAAGTGAAGCGTCATAAAGGTATGATAAGGCTTCTTCATCTCCTTTCTTCTATGGCATGAGTCCAGCCACACGTATATGCAAACGAATGTACTAAAAGAAATGATTGTACTCTTAGTCCAGCAATGCCCATGTTCCTTCCTTCCATATTATATTAAGTAAGCTAGATGCTCCCATCTTGAAGTTTATGAGAAATCCCAAAATCATGAAAGGCTATGAAATCATATATATGTATATTCTTGTATCTTTCCAAGGTTTGATGATGTTCATGTTAGCTCCATAGTGTTTTTGGGGGATACTGACCTTATGTCACCCCGAATGGCTTGGTATTGCTAATTCATGTGTTTCATGCACCATGTGTATGTAATGAGATGAGCCCCGGGCTATAACCAGCGGGGATATCACTAGTGTGCAATTACATCACTACAATTGGGAATGTTATATGATGAGTGGTAGTGGACTAAATTCAGCTAGGGTTAAGGATTGATTAGAGACAGTTGAAGTAAGAACTCGTCCCTTTTGACATACAATTGAGTAAATTGGTTTGGATGTGATCATAAATTTGAAAACTCATGAAATTATGACTAGAGTTTTGGTAATTGACTTAGTAGCTTGATAAATTGTGTTGAAAAGGTCGTATGGTGATTGTAGCTATAGATTGGTGTTGGGAATGTGATTATCATGAAATTGTCGCCATTAATGAACCAGGGAAGGAAGGCGTAACATTGTTAATCATAACTCGAGCTTGTCGATTGATGTAACGAACTACAATTTAGGGTTTGCAATGTATAAACTTGAATTAGGATGGGTTGTTAGTATTATGGTCCTCATGGATCTGGATGTAAGAAATACAGGAGAAATGCTTCCCGAATTATCATAGATATTACCCGTCACTTAGATACGTAAAATTAGGATTGGCAAATTGTGATAAAAGCATTATTCTATGATTATAGGTCGAGAATGAAGCATAATAAGCGGGTTGTTATGGAAAGAAAGCGAAGCATCATAGAGGTACGTTAAGGCTTCTTCATCTCCTTTCTTCTATGGTACGAGTACAACTACACATATATGCAAACCGTTAAACCTTAGAGTTTCGTGTCGCTCGCATTATGAACGTGCCAATGTAAACCTAGAGTGGATATGAAGCCCTAAAGGGATGATTGAGGATTCAGATTCCAAAGGCATTTGAGGTAAAAGAAGCAAGTTCGTCGGAGGAGCTTAAGGTTGAACCATGTATTGGAAATTTCGTATCATTTGAGCTATGATTTTCCTAGAATCACCTTGAGGAAGATATATGAGGTCCCTTAGATGGTTAATGAAGTTCTTGACAAGTTCTAAAAAGGTCCCATAAGGATTGGAGATCAAACGAATCGAATGGATCATTTTCGAAACCGGGAGAAGGTGGGCAGTGTGCGATCGCACACTCAATGTGCTGACCCGTACACTGGGCGCCAACTTGCAAAAATGGCTGGCCTTTCTACCTAGGCCCTCCTCAGGCTAAGGGAGGAGTGTGCGGCCACACACTCAGTGTGCTGAGCTGCATACTCTTCGTCAAGTTGGTCGGGGTGTATTTGGACTACCTTTTTAAAACCTAAACGGCCCCAAATTCATTTCCACCTTTTCTCACTTATTTCCTTACCTTTTTAGAGTCCTCTTGAGAGATTTTAAAGGTTCTAAAACCCTTCCTACCTTTCCATATCATCAAGAGAGAAGATCAACATCAAGAGCTCCAGGTAATCCATGGAAGGTGAAGTTTCTTGCTCCTTTTCAAAGTTGTGTTGAACATGAGCTTGGAGAAAGTTGAGTTACGTTCTTTGATTATAAGGTATGTTCTTCATATTATTCTTATGGTTGAGTCGATATAAAGGTTTAGTACCCCTTAGAAAGGCAAAGAATGAAAGTGGAGAAGCCATGGATGGTGTAATAAAAAAGATGACTACGAGTGAACTTAAAAAGGGGATTTTGGCTATACTTGGGATTAATAGAGAATTACTTCTTGATTGTGATATTATATTGTTGTTTGGGAGTTGTTTCGTCATTTGGTGGAAATTGATGATATAGGGGAAATGTTGCCCAAATTTCGTTAAATCGTTAACTATGCTAGTGTGAGCTTAAGAGTGTTTCTTCTAGACTTAACTATAGTGTGATTCCTCTTGAATGTAGACTTTGCAATTTAAAGGGAGAACGTTGAGCGATTAAAGAGTCGTTAAGGTATGTTAAGGCTTTTCCTTATTCATTTTGGCATGATCTTATAAAATGAGCCAACAAGTGAGGAAACAAGCTTCAATATTACTCTACTCTTAGTAGCACTAGGAGTACTGTCGTCTTTGTTATTCATGTACCCCGTTGTGATTGTTCCTTCGGTTCATGGGTCCAGTTTTATGTATACAGTTTATTCATGCATTACATTTATATATATATATATATATATATACTCGTGACCGGAAGGCGTTATATACGCAAGTATTATATGTATATGGGGTATGAGGAAAGGGAGAAGCGTTATATACGCATTATTACCGATCGTTGGTGCACCAAAATGATGACATGCGGATCGGGCTGCACGTACCATAGCAATGTATATGATGATGATGGCCGCCGCAGGCCGATATGATGGGATGCCCAATAGCTTCGATGCATTATATACACATATATACGTATGACCACATTGTTAGGCATGAGCATGATTATAGTTGAGAGCATGCATATTATGCGCCCACAGAGGCATTGCGTTTATACGCATTTATGCACATGCTTGCAGACATACCGGGTTTAAACAAATCTATGTGGACAACAAGTGGTATTTGAGTTCCAGCATTCGGTTCATGATTCTTATGCTTATGCTACTCTTATGCTTTTTACATACTCGCACATTATTCGTACCGATCGCTCGTTGCTCGGGGAACGCGTTCAAGCCCGCAGTTCCGGTAGACCGACAGTGGTCCGACCTAGCAGGACTTCTATCCCGGCAAAGGGTCGGTGCGCTCCATTTGATCCGGAGCTGCGCTCTATTTTGGTATGCTAGCCTTTTGAGATGTACATTCATATGGGTATGACAGGTCCCTGTCCCGTCCTTTCCACGGCTTTCATTCCAGTAGAGGTCTGTAGATAGTTTTTTATATATGTCAGATGATGTAGCCTTGTCGACTCTTATTCTTTTCTGTACAGTATATGTAGCGGCCTAGTTACGACCGTTCTTTCGAAAGATGCATGTATATATCAGATTGTACAGAGTTCATGATGTCACCCTTTCATGAGGCAGTATAGTTCAGTTTCAGTTATTTATGGGCCCTTGATGTTCAGTATTGTCCAGATATAAGTATAGGGGTGTTTGCTCACTAGAGGTCAGATACTCCTCATGATTCATCGGCTTGGGTCGTGACACAAACGAACGTCCAAAATGAAACGATTCTACTCTAAGTTTTGCAATGTCCATGTTCCTTCCTTCAATATTATGTTAAGTAAGCTAGATGCTCCCATCTTGATGTTTATGAGAAATTCCAAAATTATGAAAGGCTATGAAATCATATACATGTATATTCTTGTATCTTGCCAAGGTTTGATGATGTTCATGTTAGCTCCATAATGTTTTTGGGGGATAACGACCTTATGTCACCCCGAATGGCTTGGTATTGTTAATTCATGTGTTTCATGCATCATGTGTATGTAATGTGATGAGCCCCGGGCTACAATCGGCAGGCATGGCACCAGTGTGCAATTACACCACTACAAATGGGCATATTATATGATGAGTGGTAGTGGACCAAATTAAGCTAGGGTTAAGAATTGATTAGAGACAGTTGAGGTAAGAACTCATCCCTTTCGACATGCAATTGAGTAAATTGGTTTGAATGTGATCATAAAGTTAGAAACTCACGAAATTGTGACTTGAGTTTTGGTAGTTAACTTAGTATCTTGATAAATTGTGTTGAAGAGGGTTGCATGGTGATTGTAGCTATAGATTGGTGTTGGGAATGCGATTATCATGAAATTGTCGCCATTAATGAACCAGGGAAGGAAGGCGTAACATTGTTAATCATAACTCGAGCTTGTCGATTGATGTAACGAACTACAATTTAGGGTTTGCAATGTATAAACTTGAATTAGGATGGGTTTTTAGTATTATGGTCCTCATGGATCTGGATGTAAGAAATACAGGAGAAATGCTTCCCGAATTATCATAGATATTAACCGTCACTTAGATACATAAAATTAGGATTGGCAAATTGTGATAAAAGCATTATTCTATGATTATAGGTCGAGAATGAAGCATAATTAGCGGGTTGTTGTGGAAAGAAAGCGAAGCATCATAGAGGTACGTTAAGGCTTCTTCATCTCCTTTCTTCTATGGCATGAGTACAACTACACATATATGCAAACTGTTAAACCTTAGAGTTTCGTGTCGCTCGCATTATGAACGTGCCAATGTAAACCTAGAGTGGATATGAAGCCCTTATAAGTTAAAAGGGATGATTGAGGATTCAGATTCCAAAGGCATTTGAGGTAAAAGAAGCAAGTTCGTCGGAGGAGCTTAAGGTTGAACCATGTATTGGAAATTTCGTATCATTTGAGCTATGCTTTTCCTAGAATCACCTTGAGGAAGATATATGAGGTCCCTTAGATGGTTAATGAAGTTCTTGACAAGTTCCAAAAAGGTCCCATAAGGATTGGAGATCAAACGAATCGAATGGATCACATTTTCGCGAAACCGGGAGAAGGTGGGCAGTGTGCGATCGCACACTCAATGTGCTGACCCGTACACTGGGCGCCAACTTTTCAAAATGTCTGGCCTTTCTTCCTAGGCCCTCCTCAGGCTAAGGGAGGAGTGTGCGGCCACACACTCAGTGTGCTGAGCTGCATACTCTTCGTCAAGTTGGTCGGGGTGTATTTGGACCACCTTTTTAAAACCTAAACGGCCCCAAATTCATGCATTACATTTATATATAATGCATATTGTCCCGTGACCAGAAGGCGTTATATGCGCAAGTATTATATGTATATGGGGTATGAGGAAAGGGAGAAGCGTTATATACGCATTACCGCCTGATCAGCTGGTGCACTAAAATGATGACATAAGGATCGGGCTGCACGTACCATAGCAATGTATATGATGATGATGGCCGCCGAGAGGCCGATATGATATGATGGGATGCCCAACAAGGCTTGACAGCATTATATACACATATATACGTATGACCTACATTGTTAGGCATGAGCATGATTATAGTTGAGAGCATGCATATTATGCGCCCACAGAGGCATTGCCAGTTATACAGATTTATGCACATGCTTACAGATACTGGTTTAAACAAATCTATGTGGACAGTCAGTGGTATTTGAGTTCCAGATTCAGTTCATGATTCTTATGCTTATGCTACTCTTATGCTTTACATACTCAGTACATTATTCGTGCGATCGGCCTCGTTCTCGGGGTCGCGTTCAAGCCCGCAGGTTCGGGTAGACCGATTGCGTGGTCCCGCCTTAGTAGGACTTCTATCCAGCAGTGGTCGGTGCGCTCCATTTGATCCGGAGTTGCAGTCTATTTTGGTATGCTAGCCTTTTGAGATGTACATTCATATGGGTATGACAGGGTCCTGTCCCGTCCTTTCTTCGGCTTTCATTCCAGTAGAGGTCTGTAGATAGTTGTTTATATATGTCAGATGATGCAGCCTTGTCGACTCTTATTCTTTTCTGTACAGTATATGTAGCGGCCTAGTCGGTTGCACTGTTCTTTCAGCATGCATGTATATATACAGATTGTACAGAGTTCATGATGTCACCCTTTCATGAGGCAGTATAATTCAGTTTCAGTTATTTATGGGCCCTTGATGTTCAGTATTGTCCAGATATAAGTATAGGGGTGTTTGCTCACTAGAGGTCAGATACTCCTCATGATTCATCGCTTGGTCGTGACACAAACGAACGTCCAAAATGAAACGATTCTACTCTAAGTTTTGCAATATCCATGTTCCTTCCTTCAATATTATGTTAAGTAAGCTAGATGCTCCCATCTTGATGTTTATGAGAAATTCCAAAATTATGAAAGGCTATGAAATCATATACATGTATATTCTTGTATCTTGCCAAGGTTTGATGATGTTCATGTTAGCTCCATAATGTTTTTGGGGGATAACGACCTTATGTCACCCCGAATGGCTTGGTATTGCTAATTCATGTGTTTCATGCATCATGTGTATGTAATGAGATGAGCCCCGGGCTACAACCGGCGGGGATATCACTAGTGTGCAATTACATCACTACAATTGGGAATGTTATATGATGAGTGGTAGTGGACTAAATTCAGCTAGTGGTTAAGTGATTGATTGAGACAATTGAAGTAAGAACTCATCCCTTTTGACATACAATTGAGTAAATTGGTTTGGATGTGATCATAAATTTGAAAACTCATGAAATTATGACTAGAGTTTTGGTAATTGACTTAGTAGCTTGATAAATTGTGTTGAAGAGGGTTGCATGGTGATTGTAGCTATAGATTGGTGTTGGGAATGTGATTATCATGAAATTGTCGCCATTAATGAACCAGGGAAGGAAGGCGTAACATTGTTAATCATAACTCGAGCTTGTCGATTGATGTAACGAACTACAATTTAGGTTTGCAATGTATAAACTTGAATTAGACGGGTTGTTAGTATTATGGTCCTCATGGATCTGGATGTAAGAAATACAGGAGAAATGCTTCCCGAATTATCATAGATATTACCCGTCACTTAGATACATAAAATTAGGATTGGCAAATTGTGATAAAAGCATTATTCTATGATTATAGGTCGAGAATGAAGCATAATGAGCGGGTTGTTGTGGAAAGAAAGCGAAGCATCATGTAGGTACGTTAAGGCTTCTTCATCTCCTTTCTTCTATGGCATGAGTACAACCACACATATATGCAACCGTTAAACCTTAGAGTTTCGTGTCGCTCGCATTATGAACGTGCCAATGTAAACCTAGAGTGGATATGAAGCCCTTATAAGTTAAAGGGATGATTGAGGATTCGCATTCCAAAGGCATTTGAGGTAAAAGCAAGTTCGTCGGAGGAGCTTAAGGTTGAACCATGTATTGGAAATTTCGTATCATTTGAGCTATGCTTTTCCTAGAATCACCTTGAGGAAGATATATGAGGTCCCTTAGATGGTTAATGAAGTTCTTGACAAGTTCTAAAAAGGTCCCATAAGGATTGGAGATCAAACGAATCGAATGGATCACATTTACGCGAAACCGGGAGAAGGTGGGCAGTGTGCGATCGCACACTCAATGTGCTGACCCGTACACTGGGCGCCAACTTTCCAAAATGGCTGGCCTTTCTTCCTAGGCCCTCCTGTGCTAAGGGAGGAGTGTGCGGCCACACACTCAGTGTGCTGAGCTACATACTCTTCGTCAAGTTGGTCGGGGTGTATTTGGACCACCTTTTTAAAACCTAAACGGCCCCAAATTCATTTCCACCTTATCTCACTTATTTCCTTACCCTTTTAGAGTCCTCTTGAGATCTTTTAAAGGTTCTAAAACACTTCCTACCTTTCCATATCATCAAGAGAGAAGATCAACATCAAGAGCTCCAGGTAATCCATGGAAGGTGAAGTTTCTTGCTCCTTTTCAAAGTTGTGTTGAACGTGAGCTTGGAGAAAGTTGAGTTAAGTTCTTTGATTATAAGGCATGTTCTTCATATTATTCTTATGGTTGAGTCGATATAAAGGTTTAGTACCTCTTAGAAAGGAAAAGAATGAAAGTGGAGAAGCCATGGATGGTGTAATAAAAAAGATGACTACGAGTGAACTTAAAAAGGGGATTTTGGCTAGACTTGGGATTAATTGAGAATTACTTCTTTATTGTGATATTATGGATGTTATTATTGTTTTTTGGGAGTTGTTTCGTCATTTGGTGGAAGTTGATGATATAGGGGAAATGCTGCCCAAATTTCGTTAAATCGTTAACTATGCTAGTGTGTGCTTAAGAGTGTTTCTTCTAGACCTAACTATAGTGTAATTCCTCTTGAATGTAGATTTTGCAATTTAGAGGGAGAACGTTAAGCGATTAAAGAGTTGTTAAGGTATGTTAAGGCTTTTCCTTATTCATTTTGGCATGATCTTATGAAATGAGCCAACAAGTGAGGAAACAAGCTTCAATATTACTCTACTCTTAGTAGCACTAGGAGTACTGTCGTCTTTGTTATTCATATACCCCGTTGTGATTGTTCCTTCGGTTCATGGGTCCAGTTTTATGTATACAGTTTATTCATGCATTACATTTATATATATATATATATATATATATATATATATATATATGTATATATGCATATTGACTCGTGACCAGAAGGCGTTATATACGCAAGTATTATATGTATATGGTGTATGAGGAAAGGGAGAAGCGTTATATACGCATTACCGCCTGATCAGCTGGTGCACCAAAATGATGACATAGGGATCGGGCTGCACGTACCATAGCAATGTATAGACGATGATGATGGCCGCCGAGAGGCCGATATGATATGATGGGATGCCCAACAAGGCTTGGACAAACATTATATACACATATATACGTATGACCTACATTGTTAGGCATGAGCATGATTATAGTTGAGAGCATGCATATTATACGCCGCGCGCAGGCACGCGCTATGCGTATTTATGCACATGCTTACGTATACATCGAAGGTTTAAACAAATCTATGTGGACAACAAGTTGGTATTTGAGTTCCGGTATTCAGCCATGATTCTTATGCTTATGCTACTCTTATGCTTTACATACTCGCACATTATTCGTACCGACCGCCGCGCCCGGGGGGGTCGCGGGCTTGCCCGCAGTTCGGTGTAGCACCGACAGTGGTCCGCCTAGGCAGACTTCTATCCAAGCCAGCGGGTCGTGCGCGCTCCATTTGATCCGGAGTTGCGCTATTTTGGTATGCTAGCCTTTTGAGATGTACATTCATATGGGTATGACAGGGTCCTGTCCCTTCCTTTCTACGGCTTTCATTCCAGTAGAGGTCTGTAGATAGTTTGATACAAGACCAATTCCATCGAGCTTCATGAAAATGGAGTCTTTGAAGATCGTGGGAGGTCCACATAGACGGCTCTTCAAGATACGGGGAGATAGCTTGGATGGAAGGCTTTAAGAGTCCAAGTCCCAAGGCTTGCCTCTTAAAGTGGCTACAATTGCAAGCTTGGGTGATTCAAGGTCGGAAGATGCTACCGCAAAGGGCTATTTGTGCAAGTGGCTACTAAGCGCAAGGAGGTTATGATTGCAAGAGAGCCGTGCATGCAAAGTCGATTAGAGGGTCATCTATGCAGGAGGGACGGTTTGGCCATTGGCGGCCAATCCTTGAATTGAAGACTACACAAGACTAGCCAAACAAGGCCCTTACTTCATTAAGGGTAGCATTGTAATTGCCTATTAGTCTTCTTTACTTAGCTTGTATATATATCTTGTCTTTCATTTCATTTAGGGACTTTTTGATAAATTATGAATATTTTGAGTGTTTTTAGGGTTATCTCTAGAGAGAGAAACTTGTGAGAGGCCTTTGGTAGGCTCTTGTTGATTATTGATTGTGAGAGGATTGGTTGCTTGGGAATTCAATTCCTCGAGGTCATCCCAAGAGTTGGTGCTATCTAGAGTGTAATTAGGAGGTCTTGGTTATTGAAGAACCTTGGTTGCCTAATTGTGCCTATTTTTGTGTCAATCTATCTATCTTTCTTTTCCTTTTGTTTATCTTCTTAATTTCTCATTTTCGCGTATCCGTTCTTGTATCAATTGGTATCAGAGCCTAAATTAGGTTTGTTTCAACAAATCTAGCTTGGATTTGATTCTACAAAAAAAAAAAAATCGAAATTCAAAAAAAAAAAAAAAATCTGAAATTCGAAAATTCAGATTCGTGTTTGATCCATCCTTGTTTGTTGTTTTTGACACTAGATTTGAGTTCCCTAGTGTTTTTTGAGTCTAGATCTTGAGTTTCAAGTTATTTGGAGTCATATTGAGTCATTTACCATTGTTGGAGCTTGAAGGTTTTAGAACTTGAATGGGTTTTGAAGAAGTTGAAGTAAAAATTAGAGCTTGAAAGTCATTGGGTTGTATTCTCCTAGTGAAGAAGGTTAAGAATCCAAAATTTGAAGTGATTTGGAGTATTTTTGAAGGATCTACCATTTTTGCTATTTGAAGCTTTGAAGAACTCAAAAACTTGAAAAGTGGGTCTTGTAATTTGGTTGAAATTGAAGGTTGAAGCCTATTGGGTTTTGTTCTCTACATCAAAGAGAACTTAAATCCGAAATTTGAGCTAATTTGGAGTTGGTTTGAGGGTAGTTGAATTTTGAATTGTTCTTGTGTTCTTGAAGACCTTCAAATCTTCATAAGGAAGAAGACTCTCCAAAGGGCTATTTGATCCAAAAGTTGCCAAATAAAGTTGTGAAAAAGTGTTTGTGGGCCCAACTAGGTAAAAAAAAAATATCAGAAATACTTACTCTAAATTTTTGATTTTTCAAAAAAAAAAAAGATTGCCACGTCAGCGATGACGTCGTTCTAACGCGCCTCACAACGAGGTGCGCGTGGGGGCCAAATTCAGAGAGTGGGAGTTTTTGACACTTAGAAAAATTTTCTAAGTGTTGGCAGATTTTGGTCCAAATTTGAGAGGGCATATCTTTGTGTGTATAAGGAGTTACCGGACCCATAATATATGTAAATTCAAGTTCAGAGAGTCTACTTTCCGAATCAACAAGCCATTCGTCAACCAGAGGTCTGTAGAAAAAGTTATAGGCGTTATAAAAATATGCTGCAAGCTGTTCCGAATTTCTAAGTGTTGGTCAAAACTTCCAAAAATTTGTCTAAGTGTTTGGCTAAGGTTTGCTTACTTCTTCTTCTCATTTCTTTGATTCTCCTAGCTAATTAACAACTAGTAATTGATTATTACTTGGTTGTTAATTAGTTCTTGAGTCCTTTCTTTCAAGCCAATTCTTTTCGTTCTTTTCTCGTTTTACTTCATCGTTAATTTCTTGATTCAAGTGTGTTTGCTTTAAATTGAGTCGTCCTTTCTTTCTTGGAGTCAACAAGAATCCATTCCGACCTCAAGTAGCAATTGTGCACCTTGCAAGCAACCGAATCCAATCGAGAATCAACATCGGCCAATCCATTTGAGTGGTAAAAGGCAAAGAGTGTGTGAGTTCATTTGAGTGGTGCTAGCCGAGCACAAACGAGTGTAAACAAGAGTGTGGTGAGGTTTCTTTACTACTAACGTGTTTGCTAAGTCTTCTTTGCAGGTACTTCTCCATGGATTCTGATTCATGTGGTGGGGATTATGATTGTTATGATGATGATGATGGTTGTAGTTATGAAGGGGAGGACTATGGGAGCTATCAAGAGTGTGACGATGGGGAATATGAGGCTATATGGGAAATGGTGATGCGAGGAAGTTCAGGGAGAAAATTACCATTTTGAAGGAGAATATGAAGAGAGTGGTACTCATGGGTCTTATGAGGAAGATGGGGATGAAGAAGAACCTTGTTATGCTTCACATGATGAAGGTGAAGGTTCTTGTGCTATACATCATGATGATGAAGATGACTCGAGATATGACTACTCCTTCACACGTGTCTTATGGGTCTTATGGGGAAAATCCTTGTACAAATAAGACTTGTGGAGGGTATGTCTATGGAGGTAGTGGAAGTGCTAATGTTGATTATGGAATGACTTAATGATGCAAGAAAAATAACAAAGATAGAAAGAAGACACAATTTGAATAACAATTGGACAATAACTAGAAGAACGAGTTCTAGTTACCTCCCAAAAGGATCAAAAGGCACCTATCCTATTTGAACAATCCTCAAGAGAATAGCCATCTCTTGCAAACTGTTAGATCAAACGGGGGTTGTTCAATTTGGAGTCCACCAAATCACAACAAGTCTCAACTAGAGAGAAAAGTTCAATATTCATATATTTCAAGATAGGTTCCCCTCAAATGATTTACAAGCACCTTTAAATAAGGTTCTTAAAATATACTAGTCAAAAGAAATAAATGAAAGTGTAGTCTTCTAGGTGCATAGAGGACTACAAAATGCATACTCCTAGAAGCCTAGAAAGCCACTATACATTATGAAAGTCAAAATAGCCTTTAATAAGCCTAGAAAACACAAAAAGGGAAGCTTCCTTCATTCACATTAGACCAGCCCTTATGTTCACACTAGAGCTTCTAGAAGTCCTAATTTGGGCCGGCTAGACTTGTTCTTTCGTAGGCGGATCTTGGGCTTCAATCCACATCCTCTCGAGCTTCAATTTAGGTCTCCTCGCTTGAACACTTGGATCGTCACCATGGTAATTTGGACTGCATCATCCTCCCTTTCTTGGAAGAATTTCGTCCTCGAAATTACAACATTAATATCAACCTCGACCGCAGCATCAACCTCAACCACATCATTATGGCACAGTTGGATCATCATCATGGCTATATGCATCTTCTATGGCATGAGTACACATACACGTATAGGCAAATAAACGTCCAAAAAGAGACGATTCTACTCTAAGTTCGGCAATGTCCATGTTTCTTCCTTCCATATTATATTAAGTAAGCTAGATGCTCCCATCTTGGTGTTTATGAGAAATTCCAAAATCATGAAAGGCTATGAAATCATATACATGTATATTCTTGTATCTTGCCAAGGTTTGATGATGTTCATGTTAGCTCCATAATGATTTTGGGGGATAACGACCTTATGTCACCCCGAATGGCTTGGTATTGCTAATTTATGTGTTTCATGCATTATGTGTATATAATAAGATGAGCCCCGGGCTATAACCGGCGGGCATGGCACTAGTGTGCAATTACACCCTTTGCAGTTGGGCATGTTATATGATGAGATGAGCCCCAAAGAGCAGCATATATGATATGATACTAGCCCACAGAGGCATATATATGTATATGTATATGTAAAAGAGTCTGCATGCATAATATATGCCCTCAGAGGCAACCAGGTTCCAAGTTGTTTCCTTCCAGTCTTCCTTACTCATGTTATCTATACTTATGTTATCTTTATGTCATGTTTATCCTATCTTACATACTCGGTACACTTTTCGCATGACGACGTCCTTTCGAATGTCATTCAACCGCAATCGACTCCTCAGATTGACGTACCCCATCAGTAGGTTGCTCCAGTTCAGCGGTCAACCGGCGAGTTCCACTACTTTCGAACTTGCTTTGCTGTCCTTTTGGTATGCAGTGTATTTATGTATATTTTGGGTATGGCAGGGCCCTGTCCCCACCGTTATGTCAGTTAGATGCACTTTTAGAGGATAGTATACATGTGTCTTGTGTACAGGTTTCTTATGTCTAGCCTTGTCAGCTCACGACTAGTATGTACAACTTTTGGTGTGGCCTTGCTGGCCTGGTTATGACTTATGCATCCTCGTGGTGGAAATGCTTTGCAAGTTAATGATGGTTGACATAATTTCTACTCGTGAGTCCCGTATAGTAGGCCTTGTCGGCCTAGGTGTTGTAAGCAATGAATTACAGATATTACAGGTAGGCGCTTGGCCTTGCGGTCGGGTGCCAGTCATGCCCCTCCTGCTTAAGTGGTATGCCAAAAATGTTCTTTAAAGTAGACATGGTTAAAATGATGTTTTTAAAGGATAGACGTGTATCGAAAAAATATTAAAATGTAGAAAAACTTCAAAAGAGGATTTTTCAAAATCTAGACATACTTCGAAGGAAGATTTTAAACGTGTAGTTCAAAGGAGATTTCAAAAATAGACATACATTTAAAGGGAATTTTCGAAATCTAAACTTACCTCAAGTTCCACTAAAAGCTAGCAAACATATTCCTCCATGTTCAACAATCGTTTTACAATGATTATTAATGATATAGTTTAGAACTTTCACCAAATTCTAAAAGTTCCCACCCTTAAACGAAAACTAGGGTTTTTTCATGCCCAAAAACGTGTTCTTGAATCCCCCATGAATCACTCATGGATTCTTATTGTTTCTAATACCCTACACTAGTCTAATTTCTCTAAATAATCTCAATAAAGATGAAAGAACATACCTTTAAGAAGTTTCCCAAAGTCTCCTTCGATTTCACTTTCCTCGGTATCTAAGAATCTATGGTTTTGAAGGATGAACTAGTGTTAATTTGATGTTTGATTGATATAGCAATGATATTAATTGATAAATAACTTACCTTAGATATTTTGGGGTAGCCTTAGGGTTTTTTTCTCTCAAAATTCAGCCAAAATGAAGTGGGGAAGGGTTTTGATGAAGTTAGAAGCTTATATAGTTCGTAACCAGAAAAACAGGGTTGTACGATGGCCTTGCGTCACACGCCCATCATGGGTAACTTCCTGTGCATCACCTCTACATCACACAGGTGGCAAACAAGGCCAAAAATTGGTCAGAGACATGAAATTCGCGCACCACTCGTGCGACGCACTGGTGTCCTGACTGCCGACAGCGTTCAGTAAAATGGGAATAAGTCCTAGTACATAGCTCCGTTTGAGCTGGACTTATATGGTTGGAAAGTTACTTCAAAGATTTACAACTTTCATGTTTTGCATTTTCTCAAATTCCCAATAGAACTGCACGTAAATAGGCTGGAAGTCAGACCTATCGTAAACTTGGTCTATTCTATCGAATCTTATGCACCCCACTATTCGTCTTGATCTTAAAAACAACTATTTCAACCCAAAATAATCTTTATGGGACTTCATATGTCTATAATGTCATATTAGTACTCATTTAACACATTCACACCTAACCCGAATTTACGAAGTATTGCTATTAATAAAACCAAAACCTTCAAGGATTCAAGAATTGAAGGCGGCGACCACCGCTACTATATATACACAACACGAAGGAGCTTTGGAAATTGATCACAAATCCAACTTCAACTACAGACATCTAATGAGAGAGAAGTGTGAGCATAGTCAACACTTTCATCTCATAAAGAGCCAATTGCCTATCAACAAAGAACCCGAGCTTATCAAGAATTTATCCATCTCGTTTGTTTGTTGTAGTAATTAGGTTCTGTTTGTGGTTCCACTTATTTACCTTTGCAAGTGTTGGTGATAAGTGTTCATTGATAAATAATAGGATCATAAACGAACCGTTGAAGAAATAGGTTCCTTAGGTTTGACAAGAAAGTCATAAACCTGTTTATCCGCTCGGTTATAGTGAAGAATTTGGAAAAATCCTATAGGAAGATAGGTCGTGGTTTTTGACTCCCTTGATCAAGGAGTTTTTCGTGTGAAAAATCTTGTGTTGATTATTTATTTGCGCTACATTACCTTCATATGCAAACTGCTCCATGAAATAGATTCTTGGAACATATAGGAGTAGCCCGATCCTAACAAGTGGTATCAGAGCTAGACCTTTCTACAAAGGCTAGTACCTTGCAAGATGACTACCTCCTCAAAAGTACAAGAAGGCATACAACTCAACAAACCACCACTGTTTAGGAGAGTACGTTATAGATGGTGGAAAATGAGAACACAAAACTACTTGATTGGAGAAGACTCAAAGTGATTGGATATCATTAAAAACAAACTGAGCAGCCACAATGATAGAAGGCACGGAAAGGCAGAAATCCAGATAGATGCCAAGGCAAGACGAATTCTACTATGCAGTAATAGGTCTAATGAATTCAGCAAAGCTGTCATGAACCAAACCGACGAGTCGTGATGAGTGCCTGATCTCTAACGACCAAACACCCTTATGCTCACATCAGAATAACACTACATAACTTGGGCCCATAAATAACTCAAACTGAACTTACACTGACTCGTGAAAGGATGACATCATGAACTCTGTACAATCTGTATAAATATATAAGCTGGAAAGAACAATGCAAGCCGACTAGGCCGCCACATATGTTGTACACAAGAGAATAGGAGCTGACAATGCTACATCATCTATCAAATACGTACAACTATCTACAGACCTCTACTGGAGTATAAAGCTATAGAAAGGATGGGACAGGGCCCCTTCATACCCATATGCATATACATCTCAAAAAAATAGCCTATCAAACTAAACTGCAGCTCCGGATCAAGTGGAGCCCACTGACCACCGCTGGATAGAGGTCCTACTGAGTTGGACCGCCTTCCTGTCTACCTGAACCTGCGGGCATGAACGCAGCCCTCGAGCAATAAGAGAGTCAGTACGGATAATGTACCGAGTATGTAAAGCATAGGAGTAACAATAAACATAAGAATCACGAACGGGATCTAAACTCAAAAGCCAACTGACTGTCTGTATGCATCTGTATGACTGAGTATCTAAAAGTATTTGCATAAATTTGTATACTGACAATGCCTCTGTGGGCGCATAATATGCATGCTCTTAATGATGATCATGCTCATGTATATATATAGGTCATAGTGCTGAGGAACGTTCAGCCCGATCCATTATCTTATATCCCATCGGCCTCTCTGCGGCCATCATCATCATTATCATCATCATAACATTCTTTGCAGAACGTGCAGCCCGATCCATATGTCATCATCATTGTGCACCAGCTGATCAGGTGGTAATGTGTATATAACGCCTATCCCTTTCCCCATATCCCATATCCCATATACATATAATATACGTGTATATAATGCCTTCTGGTCATGGGTCAATTTGTATATGAATATGAATGCAATGCATAATGAAATGTATACATAGAACTCTCGGAGTGATATAAGGTCATATTACTTCCGATGGACAATTTTTGAGCTAACATCATCAACATAATAATATCAAGACCCATGAACAGAATGAACAATCATGCAGGGTATAGGAACATCAAAGACAGAAGTACTCCTAGTGCTTCTAAGAGTAGAGTAATATGGAAGCTCGTTTGCTGGCTTGTTTGTTCATATCATAAGATCATGTCAAAATGATAGAAAGGATATCCTTAACATACCTTAACGTCTCCTTAATCACTTAACGTTCTCCTTCCAATTTGCAAAGTCTACATTCAAGAGGATTCACAATGAAGTTAAGTCTTGAAAACATGCTTAAGTTCAAATTAGAGCGACTAAGAGCTAACGAAATTTGGGCAGCACTTTTCCTATTTCATCAACTTCCACTATATGACAAAAAAAACTCCCAAACAACAATAAAAACATCCACAATATCACAATCAAGAAGTTATATTCAATTTGATCCCAAGTTTAGCCAAAATCCCCTTTTTGATTGATAATATTCAACCTAGGGAAACACTAGAAAAACAAAGAACAAGAAAATCAAAATAAAAAGGGGATGAAGAATAGAGATGGAAGAGGGTAGATGGATAGATACTTGACCCAAGAGCCAGAAATCTATGGACAAGAAAGGGTATATTAAACCCTAACCCTTCCAATCGGATTTACAAACCCTAGAACCTAAGCAATTCGAATCAACAAACGACTCAAATGAATCCACAAATGAGCAACATTGAATTCGATAAAAATAAGCAATTCACTTCACAACTAGGAAGTAACACTTGGTTAACCAACCAAACAATCTATATTAACCTAAAGCTACCAACTACAATTCTCTCATAAGAGTTTCTTCATTCCACATAATCTAAAGATGAAAATAACCTAAGTCTAGTATTTATACTAAGAGACTTAAGAGCTAGGCTAGTTATTACAAGAATGCCATTAATGAGGCAAGGGCCTTGTTTGGCTAGTTGGATGTTGGCTTGAAATCCGAAAAAGGCTCCTCTTGCACATATAGCCATCATCCAATCCTCAAGCTTGCAATTGTGACCCTTTTGCATCTATGGCCCTTCTTTGCACGTCTAGCCACATTTGCATTGATGTCCCTTTGCGACTCTAGCCACTTTGAATGTTGGCCTTCTTTCTTGTAGCTTCTTCTTTCATTCCCTCCAAGCTACTTTCCATACTTCATAGGCCTTCTTATGGGGCTTTTGTGCCTCTCCATGGGTCTCCAATGCTCCTTTGGTCATCCTCCTAGCTTGAATGGATTGGAGTCCCATGCCTTGGTCTTCAATGTGAGTCTTCAAGCGAGGTGTGCCTAGTAGGGTCATATCATCCTCCCCTTCTTGAAAAGGATTCGTCCTCGAATCCGAACCTTGAAAAAGCCAAAGGAAGATGGAAGACAACATACTCCTCAAAGATTGAGGGTTAGCACACACAATAATAACCACATAATCATGCCAAGGATGAACAAATTTGTGGTACAACCACACATCAATAGTAATCATGCATAGAGAGTGCATACATGGGATTTCAACAAGGTGAATACCCCAAAATTCAAGAAATAACTCACTCCCCAAGCAAGTTCTACCTTCATTTTGACTAAGTGTAAGATGTAAAGTAAGGTCATTCCAACCTAGAGCCCAACCCTCTACACTAGTCTCCTCAAACAATGGTTTCACTACCAAGACATAACAAGAGGACACTACACCGGGGTCATAAACAAAGATATGCCTCGGGTCATGGTCTACACATCCCTCTTGAAAACCCATCATAAACTTAAGCAACAACATACAAAGGGTTTTATAAGCAAAGAGGTCATAAGGAAAGGTATCACACAAGATATTGTTAGCAATTTGTAGCCAAGTTTTACCCTCCTTTTCAAAATAATTCATTTTAGCAATCAAGTCAAATTCCCTCAAGAGGAGGTTTTTCTCACCAAGAAATGGATCATCATACCATAGTGGAATTTTGGTGACTTTGTGATTCCAAAGAATGGATTCATTTTCAACATCACAAAACACAAGGTCATGCATTTCACAATCATCCACTATATCATTATCAAGCAAATTACCATCCTTGAAGAGAGTATGCCCAATCACAAGATCACATCCAAAATAAGCAAGTTCACTCTCAAAAGGATCAATATCAACACAAGTGCTACCACTAGATGGACACAATTTACTCTTGCAAGAAGAGTCAATATAGTCATCAAAAGGATCAACTAGTGTGTAAGCACTTTTCACCAAGACATCATCAATTAACAAAGGGTCACTAATTCCCACACAAGGCAAAACTTGACCTCTACTCAATTGTTCATCAAGCACAAAGTGATCCACATTTTCTAAAGTAGAGAGGTTAGCTTTATTATCTCTTTGTTGAAGCACATCACCTTTGTCAATTTGGTCAAGTTCCTTGTATTGGCCTGCCTCTTTAGAAGAGGGTAGCACTACTTCACCCTCCAAAGGAACTTGGAAACTCGGGTCCATGTCCTCTTTGGGGTGATCATCCACATAAGTACCTACAAAAGGAACAAGACAACTAGAAGAAATAGAAAGGTTAGAGGGGTTAGCTTGACTTGGCACCAAGTCCTTCTCTTCACCACACCTTTCCTCTCCTCCTAACATTCCTCTAGCGACCATACACTTCTTACTCTTCTCTTGGGTCGAACCTTGTCCTCCTTGAGCAACCAAGGTCTCCTTTTCACTCACAACCATTTTCTCTTTTTTCATCTTTTCACGTAACTCCTTCATGACTCTATAGTCTTCACGGACTTCATGGGGAGTCAATGGAGCAAGGACATACTTTTTACCTTTGACCACAAAAGAATACTTGTTGGTCCGCCCACTATGTTGAGCATCCACATCAAATTGCCAAGGTCTTCCAAGCAAAATATGGCACGCTTGCATTGGTACCACATCACATAAAATTTCATCCTCATATCTTCCAATGCTCAATTGGATAATCGCTTGCTTGGTCACCCGCATTTCTCCACTTTCATTGAACCATTGAAGCTTGTAGGGGCTAGGGTGTTTTCTTGTGGGGACTTTCATACTTTCAACCAAGAATTGGCTAACCGCATTAGTGCAACTCCCACCATCAATTGATCAAGGAACAAACCTTGTCCAAAATCTTACACCTAGCATGAAACAAGTTCTCCCGTTGGTCACTCTCTTCCCTAGCTAGAGCTCCTATGGCCCTTCTAGCAACAATAGCATGATTCAAAGTCTCCTCATATCTCAATTCAACTTCATCCTCGGAATCACCCTCACACTCACTACTTTCTCCTTCCTTATCATGACCAACCCCGCCCTCATTTTCATCATCGGTTCGATACCCATCCCTCACTATAGTGATAGTCCTCCGGTTGGGACACTCACTTGCAATATGTCCTCTACCTTGGCATTTGAAACATTGAATGGTAGATGGACGAGGGAAGTTAGGTTTAACGTTGTTACCTCCTTTGGCTTGGTCGTCTCCTCTAGCCTTGTAATCAAACTTAGCTTGAGGAGTGGGAGTAGTGATCTTGGGCTTCTCCCAAGTGGACGGCTTCCACTTCTCTTTCCCTTGGTTCCAAGTTGAAGATATTTTGCTTTTGTCTTTGTAAGACCTCTCTTCTTTTAGATCCGCTTCAACCTTGGATGCATCATGGAATGCCTCTTCAAGACTATTATAAGTCTTGAGCCTCATCGGTTTAGAGATGTCTCGATTCAAGTTGGCTACAAACCTTATAATAGTGTACTCCTCATGCTCTTCTATCTTGGACTTCATCCGCAAGTCCTCAAACTCATCAAAGTACGCTTCCACACTTTTCAACCCTTGCTTCAACATGTACAACCTTTTGAGTGCATCTTGGTGGTATGTGGATGGAAGCCACCTTGTCTCCATGAGCTCAATCAAGTCATTCCAAGTTGGGAGATCATAGATGTGTTGTTGAGCTCTTTGTAACTTCTTGGATTCCCACCAAGTAGATGCGTACCCCTCAAATTGAGTGAGGGCATACTTTGCCTTTAATGCCTCGGACACATTGTTTGTGAGGAAGATGCGCTCACTTTGCAATTTCCATTCAAGGAACTCTTCCGGATTGCTACCTCCTTGGAATGTAGGAAGGTTCACCTTGATGGTGTTCAAATTCCGCTCATTATCTTGCCATCTTCCCCGGTCCTCATACCCTTGGGCCCTTCCTAAGTCTACATGACCTTGGAATCTAGGATCATGGCCTGGAAACCTCTCCAAACCTCCTCTTCCTCCCCTCCCCCGATTATTCATTCCTCCACGCCTCCCTCCTTGCCGGTTATCATCCCACCACCTTCCTTGTGGATAGTCATCATACTCCTCTTCATTCATGGGGTATTGGTAGTGGCA
Source organism: Lycium ferocissimum (assembly GCF_029784015.1). NCBI lineage: Eukaryota > Viridiplantae > Streptophyta > Magnoliopsida > Solanales > Solanaceae > Lycium > Lycium ferocissimum. Next base: position 41,018,328 of record NC_081347.1, on the reverse strand, counting down.
TTGGTATTGGTTTTGGTTAGGAAAGGGATCTTGTGTTTGGACTTGGGGTGGAGCTTGGGGTGTTTGTTGTAAGGTTGCTTGAGGGATTGCCTCATTCGGGTTGTGTTGGTAAACTTGGGGATAGGTTTGTCGATTGGTGTTTTGGAATGTGGAGTTTTGGGATGGAAGGTTGGTTGTTTGGGGTGGTGGAGCTCTTTGGGTGGAGGTGGTTGTGGTGTTGGGGTTGCACAAGGCATGTGCTTGTCCTGGGGTAATGGTTGGAGTGGTATCTTGTGTTTTATCCCCATCACCTTCATTCCTAGAACGGGGAGTGCCCATTCTACTCGAACCCTCCATTTGAACTTTCTCAATACTCACCATCCGTTCATCCATACCCTTCAACTTCCCATTCATTTCTCCTCTCATCTCTTCCATACCCGCTTGCATGCCCGAGATTTGATTCATGATCATAGCCAATGAACTTGCTATGGATGACATATCTACTACCTCTTGCGTCCTATCACCTTGGTTAGACATGATGACCGCAAAACTAGCAAACAAGATTAGTAATAAAAGCCTCACTTCACTCGTATTGAACTCTCAACCTTACCACACTCCGTGCTCTTTCGAAGTTGTTGATGAATCGCTCGCCCAATCAAATTCACACGTTGCTTATCCTTTGTGGTAGAATGGATTTTTGTTTAGATGAATGACGGACGACTCAAAGCAAAACGGACGAGAGCCAATAAAGTTTCAACGAGATAAAACGAAGAAAAGCTTGAAAGAAATTAGCACGAAAGAAATGCGGACACAAGAACTAGTAGACACAAGTAGGAACAACTACTAAATGGCCACTAGTTAAGAGACACTAGAAAATGGAATGCTAAAACCGGAAAATAAATAAAATTTCGGGCCCGGGTAGGTGATAACTTGAAAATGCGGCCGTGAAGCCCCAAGTGATCTAAGGTATCAATTTGAAACAACTAAAATTTTTAAGTTTCTATACTTTTTTTTTTTTTTTTTTTTTTTTTTTGCTCCCTACTAAAGGATTAGGGACGCAATCAAACAAGCACTTCTAAGAAAATTTTGAAATTGGAATGAATTAGAAGTGATAGAAATCGAAGTTGAATCAAGAAATGAGCACCTTAGAATTGTTGCGGAAGATAGTGTTATTTCACCTTTCACGACCAAGTTACACGGGCCGTATAATATTATACGGTCCGTATAATACGTCCGTATTCGGAGGACGAAATGAACAGAATGTCTCCAAGTCAGCTCCTATTTCACGACCTAAAAAAGTTCACGGATCGTATAAAATTGTACGGTCCGTATAATACGTCCGTACTTGAAGACCAAATTGTAACGAGAACTGTCCAAACCAGCTCTATTCCACGACCAAGTTTCACGGGTCGTATAAAATTGTACGATCCGTATAATACGGTCGTATTTCGACGGATCAATTGTAACGAAACTCTCCAAACCAGCTCTTGTACCACGACCAAGTTTCACGGTCCGTATATAATTGTACGGTCCGTATAACTTGATGAAAGCGGCTTCGGATTGAAATCGATCCTTGTACCTCGTTTGGCTCGGGAATTGTGCTAGATTTTCGAATTTGCTGACTTCTTGGGACCCACTCAACCTTGTATTTACCATTTTTGGCTAAAAAAACAACTTTTCAACTTTTGACTTGGATTCCTTTGGATCTAACTTTCCTTTTTATCTTCTTCTTCACCAAGAACAAAGATGAACAATGAAGAACACTCAAAAATCCAATGTGGTCCAAATCAACTCATTTTTACCCCAATTTTTGGATCTAAGCTCCTTATCACTTAGACAACAAAGCCCAATACGAATCAAAGCTCAATTTCACCAAAATCAACTAAACCCACTTTGAGTTCTTCAAGCTTTGATGAACCTCTAATGGTGGAAACTTCAATTCTTACCCAAATAACTTCAAATTTCGTTTCTAGATGTTTCCCACCACAACAAACTCAAATCTAACTTCAAAAACAACAAAATAACAACACAAAATAATTTTTTGAATTTTTTTTTTTTTTTTTTTTTTTTTTTTTTTTTTTTTGATTTTCAAATTTTGAGCCTAGGATTAGAAATTGTAAGAACAATCTCTTAGCCTATGCTCTGATACCAAATGATAAGATTCAACCTAGGGAAACTCTAGAAAAACAAAGAACAAGAAAATCAAAATAAAAAGGGGATGAAGAATAGAAATGGAAGAGGGTAGATGGATAGATACTTGACCCAAGAGCAAGAAATCTATGGACAAGAAAGGGTATATTAAACCCTAACCCTTCCAATCGGATTTACAAACCCTAGAACCTAAGCAATTCGAATCAACAAATGACTCAAATGAATCCACAAATGAGCAACATTGAATTCGATGAAAATAAGCAATTCACTTCACAACTAGGAAGTAACACTTGGTTAACCAACCAAACAATCTATATTAACCTAAAGCTACCAACTACAATCTCTCATAAGAGTTTCTTCATTCAACATAATCTAAAGATGAAAATAACCTAAGTCTAGTATTTATACTAAGAGACTTAAGAGCTAGGCTAGTTATTACAAGAATGCCATTAATGAGGCAAGGGCCTTGTTTGGCTAGTTGGATGTTGGCTTGAAATCCGAAAAGGCTCCTCTTGCACATATAGCCATCATCCAATCCTCAAGCTTGCAATTGTGACCCTTTTGCATCTATGGCCCTTCTTTGCACGTCTAGCCACATTTGCATTGATTTCTAGCCACTTTGAATGTCCCTTTGCGACTCTAGCCACTTTGAGTGTTGGCCTTCTTTCTTGTAGCTTCTTCTTTCATTCCCTCCAAGCTACTTTCCATACTTTTCATAGGCCTTACATCAACTCAACCATAAGGGGCTTGTGTGCCTCTCCATGGGTCTCCAATGCTCCTTTGGTCATCCTCCTAGCTTGAATGGATTAGGAGTCCCATGCCTTGGTCTTCAATGATTTGCAAAATCAGCCTTCGATGAGTATGCGGCGGCATAGCGAGGGGTGGTGTGCCTAGTAGGGTCATATTGAAAATACAGAGATAAAATCAAGCCTATAAGACAACCCCAAAGAAGCCACCCACTAAAAATCAGAATATAAGGAGGGTGAAGAATTGTTCTCTAAAGTGAATATAGCCCTCCAAAACTACTCTAGAGAAGGACTTATTCAGATGTCTCACATGGCATAGATGCTCTTAAAAGGGTTTAAAACAACAGCTCTATCACGACTCAAACCGATGGGTCAATGACTAGTGCCCGAGCTGGACACTCGTATGCAAACCTGCTAGATATAATCAGACTGGAACTAAGGACAATATAGAAATTTGTAAAAGCATGTTGTAGACTCATAATGTCATATATCAGAATGAACCTGCCTCCTGAGGAGTCACGGCTAACCAAAACATAACAAAATATGCAAGCCCACAAGGCTGCCACTATATACGGGAATATCCAAAACGAACTACGTCGATATAGCTAATCAAAACATATATACAACCCACACATGTCTACAGACCTATAAGAGTATAACAGTGAAATATGGTGGGATAGGTGTCACGACCCAACCCCGTAGGCCGCGGCTCGTGCCCGGATTGGGCACTCGTACGTACCTAGTATCCCAAATCGGGGGGGGGGGGGAAATAGCGTACGAATAACTTATACCGTGTACAAATAACATATATTTACGTAAAAGTGGAACGTCGCCCCGAAGCCGCCACAAATATACATATCGCTGTCATAACTTCCGAGAAAATAGTATCACATATAAGCCGATAAGGCTGTCATAGCATAGGGGGACGTCCAAATCACAAATCACACAGACACGACTGAATAGTGAGTACCCATAACCCACACGTATATGTCTACAGACCTCTAGGAGTCATAACAAAATCATATGACGGGACGGGGGCCACTGCACCCGTGAACAAACATATATACAAATATGCAATAACCGAATCCGAATCAAGTGTAGGCTCCGGAACAAGGGAGCGCTCCAAGTCACCTCGAACAGAATCCTAAGCTGGTGGATCATCCGGATAAGTATGCACCTCGCGCGGCATGAAATGCGGCCCCCCCGAAGAAAGGGGTCGGTACGGAATATGTACCTTGAGTATGCAAAGCATGAAATATAGTAAACAAGATCACAAATAAATCGAAGTACGGAAAGTAAATGCAATATTCAAAATATCAAAATGCTTACTCATAAAAATACAAATCATGCATAGGGCTCTTAGAACGGTGGTCGCCCGCGTCGTTGGCGCCACGCCACGCATCACACCGAAGGTTTCATATCTCCGTAACCCGACATATCCCCATAACACATCATAGCCTACCGTAACGCTATAACACAAAGATAACACCAATATAAACGAAACCCGGCCCTCTAGCGAGGAGCTCGGTGAACCGTAACACGGCATCACACCGGAAAATAACATAGTGCGCACGATACATAACCTACCGGGACTCGGTGAAGGATGTAACAACCATATGCACGAGCAGAGTCGTGAGCAACTATATGTAGTTTAAAACACTTTCAAAGACTCAATAAAATATCCAAAATGAGTCATCATTGAAGAATCAAAGCGATAGTCAAATCAAATTTCTTTCGTACGTCGTTCGAGAACATATCAAATCGAACTTTAGGACTCGTAGACACGTATCAAACCATAGGAAATAGCTTATGGAAATTATGGGCATAATCGTCATTATAAAGTCGTTGGAGAAGTAAGTAGTCAACGTCCAAAGTTTAAGACAACAATTATACTCAATCCTTTCGAAAGTCATTAGTACTACACAAAGGAGAGTCTCGGGGCCCATGGACGAGTATCGAACCAATCCGGGTCCATTTATGAAAGTTGAAGAACTTATCCATTATAGAATCTCCCGCGAACGTTTCGAAGCGATCCGAGCTCGTCTATGAAAGTTACGATTGTTCGTAGTTACGAAACCTTTTAAAAGCAACATTCTTTATGCAAAACTTGAAATCCAACTATACAAAAGACTTATGAACCATAGTTTGACATTATCAAGAACATTGACATCCGAAGGAAACGAGAATCGTATACGGCTCGAATCTTAAGAGTGGAGTTACCCCGAGACTCGTGTTCTAGCCTACATACAATCAAGACATGCCAAGAGAAGGAAAAGTTAGGCTTTACATACCTCGTCCGCTTCCTAAATTAATCCAAACTTACGTCTTGGCTTCTTCAAAATCTATAATAACGTCATTAGACGCCAAACAT
>NC_081347.1:40911537-41012981 GCF_029784015.1 Lycium ferocissimum | reverse complement strand
GCGGGGAAGGGCCGATCGACTTGCGCTGTTACTCCCGATATTTATGTTTATATGTATGCGTTGGCCGTGAGTTTCGGGTACGGTGTGTTTTGTGTTGATTGTTCGGGAGACAGTATAGCTCAGTTATAGATTATATATGGTCCCAGGACAGTTAGTGAGAAGTAAATGCAAGCACAGGAGTGTTTGGCCAGTAGTGGTCGGGCACTTGTTACGGCCCATCGGTTTGGGTCGTGACAGCTACCCTCTTCCACTTCCACTATCAATCCTTTTATTTACTTAGGTCACTCATCCGAAATTTTCCTCGATCGCTTATTTGCATCTCACTTTATGCGTTTAGGAAGTTCTTCCGTTGTTCTCGTCACTCTTGTTCGTGTCGTGAAATCCTTGCAAATATACTCTCTTCTTCCTTCTCTTTCCTGCAGTTAAGGCTAGTCCATACTCATGAATATTTCCCATACACCCTTCTATTTCCTTTATAATCGAATCTCGGTATTCCTTATCCTCATCCCATGTCATTGACGTACTACCTCCCGGTTAGCTTTGTTAGTTCATTATCCTCTCGCTTGTCCTTGGTGATTGCTCAATTTTTCTTTTCTTCCTTTCTCCTTCTCCTCTTCTTTTGACTAGCCTATTAGTGTACCTTTCCTACTTTCATCCTCAAACCTTCCTTGAGTTCCTTCCTCCTCGAGCGCCCTTCTCCACTTGTTATTTTATAGTATTGACCCTGAAGTTCGTTAAATATTCCTTTAAACGTGCAAATCTGTTCTATTCTTAAATCATTTTTTATTTTATTTTTAGGAAAGCTTCTCCATTTCCGAGGCAACCGTGTCAGTATGACTACACATTTATCCCTTTATATACCTGTTGCGAGCTGGAAATCTCTTAGTATCATTGCAAGGCCTGATCATTCTCTCTCTTACTTCACATCCCTATTTGTGGTTACTATTCTTTAGTCCCACTTATCCAAGTCTGTTTTCTGACCCCACACATTCACCTTTTGTTCCTTATACTTTTTCCTTTGCTCTAGACATTCTAATCTTCTACTTCCTATATACCTTTCTTCCTTTCCCTGATGTTATTGCATTAAGACTTTCCAACTCTAACTTGTAGTGAAAACAACATCAACTTACCTTGTAACATTTGTCACTTGAACTTCACTACCCTGTTCGATTAATACCTTCGCACATAGCAACGCGGTCTTCGGGACACACATCGCCGGGCGTGGCCCACATATGGGATGTCATACACATACATATATACGTTTATTAACGCCTCGCTTACAAAGTATTTCCAAATACTATTCGAACTCATCCCAATTCTGCAGAGCCGTGACGCACCTTCTTTCTCTTTGCCTTGCCTAGTCCGCCTTGTCCTTCGCGACCTTTTAGGGTTTCCAACCACTCTGCATACTCTAATTTCCCTTAGGCTACTCTAGCTTCTTATCTGTCTCTTATGTCTGAATTTGTAGGAATCTTAGTACACTTTCTAGGGGGTAACCCGTCCTAGTATTACTATCACCCCAAAGACGCTTAACCTTGGAGTGCTAATGGAATCCGGCAGTCTTTGGTAATCGCATCCACCCCCGTCGCGTGACCTTATCGCATGGCTCAGAACAAGTTGAAGTTCTAACGGATTCCAATAAATTCTCGTAATGCATCTCCCTCCAGATTAGAAAGGATCTCTTACTCTTCCGACTAAGCAAATGCTATTTTGGCCTTTGAAATCCTCCCCCATCCGAATCAGAAGGATACGGATAATTTGGCAGCTCCTGGTTTACTAACGGCCAGGATAGAGGGCTAGAGTAATCAGTAACACCCACCGAGGTAGCTAGTCTGACGTAGTGCTCCACCATAGGAGCAACTGGTACGGCCTCGGGAATCTCCTCCTCCGGTGTCCCATACGAACCCTCAGACGGGTCCGTGTCATAACTATCCTCCGACGGATCCTCCTCAATGGAAGTCAGAAACGCTGGAGAAATCGTCGTTGGGTCCTCAAAGGGATACGTCTCAATGGAATAGCAGAGGCTCCTTTTGCTCAGTCTCGGAGCCTGTGGTCCTGAATAGACTCTGGGGCCTTCTTAGCACCCCTATTTTCTGAGGCTGATCTCTTCATCTTTCGTTAGTCTGCACTTACGTATAGGAAAAAGGGGTCAAAAGCGATCTTTCCTAGACTCTGGCTCTATTGCACGATCTAAGATAGAAAGAAAGGTCAATGATTCCTAAATGCCTCGCCGCTCTCCGTTTATATGTGTGGCGCTCACACCCATAAACAGACTCACCGGACACGGTCTATGTAATAATCCCCAGTGACCTAACTACTCTGATACTACTTTTGTCACGACCCAAACCGATGAGCTGCGACGAACACCCGACCACTACTGATCGAGCACCCCTAAACTCACTCCCACTCTATACTAAACAACTTGGTGGCCTACTTTGACTGATATTTCACTGGTACCATTCGCGGTAGCATTTACATGATAGATCTTATCTCAGAATTCCACGAAACTTGCATATGGATATGTATATGTAAGCATACTAGCAGAGGATGACAACGCACCAACGGTCGTATATATTGTTCACAAAATTAAGGGACGACTGAAAGCACATGACGACCCCCACTACACATACACTGTATACAGACCTCTACGGAATATAGACTACAAAAAGGATAGGATAAGGCCCTGCCATACCCATACATGTACATGTCAAAAGGCATACCAAAGGGCTGTAGCTCCGATCCAAATGGAGCTTGCTGGCTGGAACTGGAAAGAGTCCTACGGGTCTGGCTCACTTGGCAATGCGAATCGGCGCACGAACGCAAAGAAACGTCCACAATGAGGGACGTCGACGGAGTAATGTACTGAGTATGTAAGGCATGAACAGTAATATAATAAGACATATGGAGCATAATATGAGATAAGGAAATAACATGTACATCTGGATGCCTCTCAAGGCGGATACCATGCATGCTTAACTTTAAAGAAAACATTTCTCATATACATATATATGGCATAATCATTAGCTCGCGTCCGGCCTCCCACGTCCGGGGTAATCACCTCACGCCGCCCACTAGTGGTCCTACCCGTGCTATATAGACAAGGTGTATAAGCCACCCGCCTTAGCGGTGCTGCCTGGCCCTCTAGGCATGGTGTAATCATCATCATATACCTAACATGAAGCATGCATTGGAGCTTAAGTAAAAACTGTAACTCTATCGGAGTGACGTAAGGTCGGTAACCTCCGATTGTATTATGGAACATCATGATCGTCATGTCTCACCTTGAAGGAACTAGCATTATGAGGTGAGACTATCAATAATGAATAACATCAAGGGAAAACATAGAATAAGATCATAAATCTGATAAAGCGTCTATTTATAAACCTTGGAATCTTTAGAAATAGAGTCATCATCATCATTATTATCATAAAACACATCTCATCTCCATCTCATACGGAGATCTTAATAATCTTGAGCTTTCAACTCTTGGGACGTAAGAAGGTCATGGAAATATAAGGAAGACAATAATATAAGAATCATGTCTTTGAAGGAAAGGAGACTAGCCTTAACATACCTGAAAATTCACGTCTCGGCTCTTCCACCTATTTCCGTTCTCGCAATCTACATATAAGACCATTCATGCTATAATTAGGTCCATTGTTATATACTTATCCTAAGCCTCCAAATAAATCTTTCTAGAATCAGTCGAAATTTCGACATCATCTCCTCTGTTTATAGGCCTAGCCCAAAATCGTAATTCAGCAACCAACAACAACAACATCAATACCAACATTAACAACATCAGTTTCAACACCAATATGTGCCATAAAACAGCCCACACGCTGTTTTTCAACTTCCATAACTAACCAACTTACTATACAATTATCTAATGACTTTATCTTCGTAAATAAGCCTTAAACAATACCAAAAGAGAATGATTCATACCTTTTTCTTGTCCAAACGATAATATCTTCAAGATTCCACCATGAATCCAAGAGAAACCCAACAAAAAATAATGTCGTGATCACAACTACGCACTATCCGAGCCTTGATTAAGCAAAATCACTTCAAACCCTCAACTTTTTTATGACATAATTTCCCTTTGTGTTGCTGCTCTCAATCTGATTTTTTTGTTTTTGTGAAAAGAATGGGGTTTTGCCCCTGTTATAAGGTTCAAATTCCGGTCGGGTCACTATAGCAGGTCGGTACTGTAGCAGTTACTGTAGAACGCGTTTTTGCTCTGTCAGCCGAACTTGTAACATCCATAATTCTCTACTCGGATGTCCAATCGATGAGCTGTTTGTTGCGTTGGAAACTAGACTCGACGAATTTCATTTTAGGCTTTTGTTTCACGTCACAACACTTCATAGGCTAAGAGATATTCTTCCCTCAAGTTGGACCAAAATTATCACACGAAACTTTAGCTATCTTTTCTCCAAAGTCGTGCTATTCCATTTCTTCCACTTGTTTCTTTATAAAACCTTCCAAAGATACCTTATATGCATCCTTCACTCTTTAAATATATTTAATAATGCTTGCTCCTTATATTCCAAAGTGGTTTTACGTAACCATAACTCAACGTACTTATGTTTCAAATTTGATAAGTGCTTCTTCGAAGATACAGGGTGTAAAAGTGTAAAGGAACAAGCAAGATTTACCTCTAAGAATATCTCCAAAATATCTCCAAGAACTGTTCCCCAAAGCTCTAATTTCGAAATGGGAAATAATGAGGTTTTAAAAGGTTTTAACACTTCATTAATTTTACAAACTGCCCGTCACCCGCTTTAGCGGCACTGGGACCGCCCCAGCGGTACTGCTTCAGCGGTCACTCGACCGCTTCAGCGGCCAAGCCTAAAACACTTGGGCCGCTCACAGGTGGTTACCACCAAAGTGATACCCGCCGTGCTTGACGGTGGCCGCTATAACGGGTACCGTACACCGAAAACTCCCAAAGTTTCACAATTTGATCTAATTTTCCGACTAGTTCCCGAGGCCATCTGCTCACATACCATACACATAGGCACACATAAAAACACGCAACGAACGTGCCCGTGGCCTCAGAATTCCCAACGGAGTTCTCGTTGATCGAGTCAACCCCCGATGCCTTAATTTTAATTTCCTAACCCGAGTCCCAAAATGCATCCGGGTGCATTGGGAACCGAACCAATTACACAAACAAGTTCTAAACGACCATCCGGATCTCTCGAAATCGACGGAACCTGGGAAAAGATCCATTTACCCAAAAGTCAATTTGGGTCAACCATTTTTTACTTTAAGCCTATATTTCACAAAAGTTGCCCGAATCTGATCTAGACACCTCGAGAAGCGTGCCAACAGTCCTCTCTGGTCAAAAATGAGTTAATCAATACTCGCGAAAGGGTGAAAATACCGAAAGGACTATAACGACCAAACGGGTCATTACATCAGATACCAATTAGACTGTCGCTCATCCTCGAGCGAAGAAAAGAAGAGAAGCGGGGAAATACCTGAATCAGTAAACAACTGAGGATATCGACTACTTATGTCAGACTCGGTCTCCCAAGTCGCCTCCTCAACAGGACGGTGATTCCATTGCACCTTCACAGAAGCAATCTCCTTCGACCTCAACTTTTGAACCTGCCTATCCAAGATCGCGTTAGGCTCCTCCTCATAAGTCAAATTCTCATCAAGCAATATAGAATCCCAACGAACAATATAGGTACTGTCGGCATGGTACTTCTTCATCAAAACACGAAAAATCGATGAACTCATGCCAAGCCCGGGCGGCAATGCCAACTCATAAGCTACATCACCCATATGGTCAACAATCTCAAACGGAACAAAATATCAGGGGCTCAACTTGCCCCTCTTACCGAACCTCATAACACCCTTCATGGGTGAAACCTTCAATAGAACTTGGTCACCAATAGCAAACTCCAAATCCCGGACCTTCCGGTCCGCATACATCTTTTGCCGACTCTGAGCTGCTAAAAGCTTGGCCTGAATAACTCTCACTCTATCAAGGGACTCTCTCAACAAATCCGTACTCCAAGGCCGAGCCTCGAACCCATCAAACCAACCAATCGGAGATCTATATCTCCTAACATACAAAGCCTCAAAAGGCGCCATACCAATACTCAAATGACAATTGTTATTGTGCACAAACTCTACCAAGGGCAAGTGCTGATCCCAATGACCACCAAAGTCAATAACAGACACTCTCAACATATCCTCGAGCACCGAATGTCACTTCGTACTCAGCCACCCGTCTGGGATGAAAGGTTGTACTAAGATCCAATTCCTGATACCCAACTCTCACGAAACGCCCTCCATAAACTAAGTTGAAAATAGTGAACCCCGATCTGGGACACGGCTGCAAATGGGGAACCCCAAGTGATCTCACAATATTCTCCAATGTATATCTGGCTTAACTTCTCCGCGTATATGAAACCCGAACCGGAACAAAGTGCGCGGACTTAGTCAACCGATCAACTATCGCCCAATTGTAGTCCAACTTGCCATGGTTCTTTAAGACCTCGTGACAAATCCATGGTAATCCTCTCCCACTTCTACTTCAGAATGGCATCCTCTAAAGCATCCCCACCCGGTCGCCGGTGCTCATACTTTTTTTACACCCAATAATTCCCACACTTAGCCACAAAAATCAACTATATCTCACTTCATCCCATGCCACCAATAAGAAACTCAAATCACGTACATCTTAGTCACCCCGTGATAATGAACAGCGAGAGCTTACAGCCTCAGATAAGATCAACCGAATCAAATCACCAAATACGAAGAACGCACATGCGTCCTCTAATCCCTCGAATGCCCTCGTAATCAATCACGGCCTCTTGGCTCACCCGTCAAAATCCCATTCGAATTTTGCTCAACTGAGCATCCTCAAACTGATGAGTCCTAATTCGATCCAACAAAGACGACCTCGCCTCTCTACAAGCCAAAATCCTACCCGGGGCTGAAATATCAAGCATTTAACATGCTTCGAGTCAACAGAAAGGATAAAGCAATAGCAAAGAAACCCTTCTTCATAAAGCGACTAATAACTGGCCAAACCCACAAAACTACGAATCTCAGTAATAGTAGTGGGTCTCGCCCAACCTCTCACAGCCTTAATCTTTTGTGGATCAACCATAATACCATCCTTAGACATAACATGGCCCATGAATGCTACAGACTCCAACCAGAACTTACACTTAGAAAACTTAGAAAACAGGCTATGTTTCTTTAACAACCCAAGAACAGAACAAAGATGGCTCTCATGCTCCTCTCTAATGTTGGAATACACCAAGATGTCATCAATAAACGCAATCACAAAAGAATCAAGGAATGGCCTAAAGATGCCATTCATCAAGGTCATAAATGCAAATCGGGTATCGTGTTTCCTCCAAAAGACATCATCAGGAACTCATAAAGGACCATATCTCGTCCGAAATGTCGGGTTTCGTAATATCCTCCATCCCGATCTTCAACTCCGTGATAGCCGGAACGCAAATCAATCTTCAAAAACACCGAAGCCCCCGAAGCCGGTCAAACGTATCATCAATACGAGGCAGGGCAATTGTTCCGAATAGTGGCCTTGTTCAACTGGAGGTAATAAATACACATCCTTATGGTCCCATCTTTCTTCTTCACAAATAACACAGGAGCACCCCAAGGGGAGACACTTAGTCTAATGAACCCCTTGCTCAATAAATCCCGTGAATCGCTCCCAAGACTCTCAATCCCGGCAGCTGCCATTCGATGGCGGCGAGGATAGGACGAGTGCCCGGATCCAAGTCAATACAAAAATTAATGTCGCGACGGTGGCATAACGGCAGATCCGACGGAATACTTTCTAACTCGCTCACAATAGGATAAACCTGCGGGGTGGAGATGCAACAATGTATCACGAACATGAGCCAAAATAAGCTGGGGACACCACTTACTTACCAACATCTTCGCTCCGGCGAGGAAGTGAAACGATCTTCTTCTAGCCGGGACTAGGAATAATACCTCTCCACTCAAGCTTAGGAATGCCTGGCATGGCTAAGGTGACTGTCTTGGCGTGACAGTCCAAGATCGCGTGATAAGGAGAAAGCCAAGACATCCCCAATATAATATCAAATTCCACCATATCGAGAATCATCAAATCTACCTAAGTTTCATACCCCATAAAAGTAACCAAACAAGACCGATAAAATCGATCAACAATCACAAAATCTCCGACCGGAGTAGACACATGAACAGGTATATCTATGCTATCATAAGGCATATCCCAACCAATGGCATGAAATGCATACATACGAATAAAGGGATCCAGATCAAATAACACGTGTTTACCTACGTACGGATAGAAATGGTACCTGAAATCATAGCATCTGAGGCCACCACCTCGGGCCTACCCGAAAATGAGTAACAATGGGCTCCACGATGCCCAGTATGTGTTACACCTCAAAAAGAAATTTCGTTGATGCATAGTGAATAGACTAACGAAGGGCACGAAGTATACGATATTTCAATTAGTAAGAAATAGCATTTGATGATCCTAATTGATACTTCAAAGGCATTCGAGGTAAGAGAAGAAAGTTTGCCAAGAAAGGCAAGGTATACGTTATGTATCGGAAAGGATCTACGAGTAACAAGTTAATGATATCTTGGAGAAGAGTTATAACGTCTCTTAGATTATTAATAAGGTGTAAACAAGTGAAGTATTTCCACTCAAAGCTCATTCCCACACTATCTAAGGTAAGCTTTATGATCATTCCATATTGTTTAGGGTATTGAGGGGTTGCAAGACTTGGATTATGAAAGGAGATAGAAAATGGGTTACAAAGGTGAGAATAATGAAATTTTGAGTAGTAGTTGGGAATGAGTCATGATTCTTGATATGTTGTGATTATAAATATATTATAAATGACAATAAGAACATGGGATAAACATTATATGTGACAAAACGTAATAGTGTACTATGACCATGATTATCAATGAATTGAACTGAAATTTGGAAATGTGGGTAATGTAGGTGAATGAAGATTGTTAGTTATAATATTGTGAATGTTATTATAGACATTTGGGAGTTGATATACGATATAGGGAAAGTTGTATAAACAAAGGAAATGCTTCCTAATTTTCTCTAGCTTTAGTTGAGCATGTTCATGTGACCGATTAGCTAATGTTGATACGAACTCTCTTGAAGGTAGAAACGTGAGCATTGAAAGAGAACGATCAAGCAATAGAATAGCTAAACGAAAAGGTATGTAAGGCTAGTCCCTTCTTTCTAAGGCATGACTCCATGGCATGAATTCTCCGATTTTTCCATGACTTTCTTACATTCCAAAAAATTATGAGTCTATGTTCATAATGGGCCTTATATGAGATAAAGGTAAAAGATATGTTATGAGTACGAGAACAATGATAATAGTGATGATGATAATGACAATAGTGATAACGATAATGATCACGATGACAATAGTGATAACGATAATGATGACGATGACAATAGTGATAACGATAATGATGACGATGACAATAGTGATAACGATAATGATGACAACGATAATAGTGATGATGATAATAATGACGATGATAATAGTGATGACGATAAAGATGATAGTGATTAAATAATAGAAATCGGGAGTTTATAGACTTTGTGTCACCCCGATAGTATCGAAATGTTTCTCTCAGATATATATGTATGTTATAAATGTATGAATGTTATTAAGGACACCGAGCCTATATGGCCGGTATGATATATATATCGTGTGCACACCACCGTAGTCAAAATGTACGTATAATATCGAGCCTTGGTAGGCTGTGCACGGATAACACTGAGCCTTGGTAGGGCCAGGTACGTACAACACCAAGCTTTATTATGGCTGGGTACGTAAGACACCGAACCTATATGGTCGGGTATGATACTACTATGTGCTCAAATGTACGAAATGGATGTTTCCCAATAGAAAAAGGATAAGTAAGTATAACGAGCATTGCTAGAGGTATACCTAGCTCTTTCATTTCATAACTCGTCCATTCTATGTTATTTCATATGCTTTCGTTATGCTATTGATTATGCTTTACATACTCAGTACATTATCCGTATTGACGTACCTTTGCCTGGGGGCGCTGTGTTTCATGCCACACAGCCTCATATTGCTTTGCAGGAAAGTTATCTAGAGTTTCGACACAGGATATTCCGTGCCATTGTACTGATCGTACTCCATTCGGTTCGAAGTGATACCGTTCGAGTATGTTCTCATGAGCCGAGTCATGCATATTACGGGTATGTCGGTCCCGTCCCAACCTAGGTTTTGATATCATATCTTATGTTAGAGACTTCTTGCAGACATGAGTCATGTATACAAGACATTAGCCTTGTGCGCCTATGCAAGTCGATGTAGCATTATGCATTACTTACGATTCATACTATTACAAAATTTTTTTTTACTTGAGTTAAGAAAGACTAAAGCATACTTTGAAAAGCTTTTCATCACGCATATCATTTCATGATTAAGAGTCCAAAGACGATTATGAGTATAACCGGAACTGGTTCGCTCGCTCTTAAGCGAGGTCGAGTGCCCATCATGCCCTATCAGAATTGGGGTGTGATAGTATGGGATCCCCCTCTCGCACTCTGAAAACCACCTCTAGACATTGGGAACCACCTCTAGAACCAGGAGAAGCACCGCGGCCTAACTGAGTACCGCCTCTCTGAGAAGTCCCACCTCGACCACCGACGACGCAGTCCCCGTCGATAATCCCCCCCCGGGTCGGGACATCTCCTAGCAACATGCCCAACCTCTCCACAAGCATAATGCAGGCGACTAACGGTGATACACGTAAAATCAAGACCCTACGAAACAAATCCGTCCACCCATCTAGAGAATGAACTCTCGAGAGCTCTCCCCTCGCCAGTGGCTCACCGAGGGAAGCCCTCGTAATGCTGAGGCACAGATGACTCGTAATATGGCCGATGCACCAAAAACTGATCGGTGCCCCTTGAACTAGGACCATCATAACTACTACTCTGACGTGGCTTCTTGTCACCACCACCAAAAGCACAGGCCTTAGCGCCATCAACCATAGAAGCATGCTCGATAATAGACTGGAAGGAAGCCCCCATAGATTCCATCTGAAGACAAGGAATCTGTAGAGAGCCCACTAGTCCCCCAATAAAATGCCTGATCCTATCGGCCTCAGTAGGGATCAACGGAGTAGAATAACGGGCCAGATAAAGGAAACGGGTCACATAGGACTCCAAAGACATGCCCCTCTGCTCAAGATGCAAGAACTCCTCCCTACGCGGCTCTCGTAAATACTGGGGCACATACTTCTCAAGGAAGTCCCGGTAGAACTGAGTCCAAGTCAAAGGAGGGTGTTACATCTTAGAAATTCCGGATTTGTTGCCTCGTGAGTAGACTAATGTGAGCTTAAGATGAACATGAAGTCCTTACAAGATTAAGGAGAGTATTAGGTAGCTTAAAGTGCGTACCATAAGATTTTGAAGTCATGTGGATATGTGAGACTAAGTTTGTTGAAGGAACTGAATGTAAGTCACGTTTGGAAGGGTTTTCATGATAGTTGATTTGTTACGTATTTACCGATGTATTGAGGGGCTGCTATAGGGCTTATTATATGGTTAATGAAGTGTTATATAAGTTCCAAGAAGGTTCCACAAGGATTGGAGGTCAAACGAACTAATGAAAATGATTTTGGAAAAAGGCGCGTATAACTTTATACGGTCCGTATAAGGGTCCGCATAATAGTTACAGTGAAGGGTCACCACAGGTGATATTATACGGGACTTATACAGATCGTATAATGCTATACGGACCGTATAACTATCCGTATAAATCCCGACGAGCAGCTTTATTTTCTTGTTTTAAATAGATGACCCAAGTTCTATTATTCATTTTCCATTTTCTCCACAACTTATAAGAGCTCTAGAATATTCCACACACCTCATCAACACAAATCCAAGAGAAATTAAAGATCAAGAGGCAAGAATCAAGATATCCATGTGTTAGAAGTCTTGCTAGGGTTAGTAGACTTCAAGAATTCTTTGGGTATTGAAGCTAGGGTTTCCATATAAGTTTGATAGCTTGCTCCAAAGCTCATTCTTGTGAGATAAAAGGTTAGTTTTTATGCTTATTTCATGTCATCAAGAATGCTTAGTTGTTGAACAACTTGGGCAGAAGGAGAAAGTAGAAGATGAGGTCTAAATGTAGTTTTTATGATATTTTTGATTAGTAAGCTAACTTCAGTCACGATTCTTAGTATGCTATGGATATAATCTTGTTATGGAAGGTAATAATGGTAATAAGGAAGCGTTGTATGAAAATGTGCAAAGGGTTGATGTGAAGTTGTTGATGTAAGTTGAATATGAGAATGAGCTTTGAGACTTAATTGAACACGACTACTTGATTATGATGTTGTGGATGTTATTATGGTTGTTTAGGAATTATTTTATGGTATGGTGGAAGTCGATGAAATAGGGAAAATGCTGCCCAATTTTTGTTAGTCCATGAGTTGTTCTAGTTTGAATTTAAGGATGTCTCTAAGACTTAACCATAGTATGAATCTTTTTAAATGTAGATTTCTCAAGCTTGGGCGGTGAACGTTAAGTAGTTAAGAAGACAAAGAGGTATGTAAGGCTAACCCTTCTTTCTTAAGGCATGATCCCATCGTTGTATACCCTCATATGAATTCCATATTGTCTTCCAAGATGACTTCATTCTTAGAATCACTAAGGTTCATGATTCTTGATAATCTCATGATACCATTGGTCTCACCCTATAATAGGATCCTTTAAGGAAGGATATAATGAAGTAATGATGACAATGATGATGTCGAGGATACGTACGTACCTATATATATATATATATATATATATATATATATATATATATATATATACATATATCAAAGTATGACTATTAAGAACACCGATCTTATATGGCCGCGTATGATATCTATTGTGCGCACAACACTGCAGTTGGGTATGAGTAACACTGAGCCTTGGTAGGGCGAGGTACGTATAACACCGAACTTTGTTATGGTTGGGTACGAAAGACACTGAACCTCTATGGTCGGGTATGATACTACTATATGTATAAATGTATGAAATGGAAGTTTCCCATTAGAAAGAGGGTAAGTAAATATAATGAACATTGCTAGAGGTATAAATGGCTCTTTCTTCCCATGACTTTTCTATCTGATGTTATTTCTCATGCTTCCATTATGTTATTGATTATGCTTTACATACTCAGTACATTATTTATACTGACGTCCTTTTATTTATGGACGCTGCATCATGCCTCGGCAGTGATGCAGGAGATAGGCTTCGACCCCATAGATCGCTTGTTCGAGATCGCATAGAGGAGCTCCATTTGATTCGGAGCGCGAGTCGTTGGTACTATTCTTTTGTGTATATATATATAGGCATGACGGGCCCCGTCCGTCCCCTTATGATGATGCTTCATACTCTTCTTAGGCTTGTGGACAAATCGATCATGTATAGTAGATGTCTTTTGCCTTGTTGGCTCATATTTTGGTATATTATTTTGTTAGCCTCGTCGGCTTGTGTATATGTATATGGGGGTAGTTGTTGATGTTGATATAAAAAGTGTTTTAGCCGTTGGAAATGGTATTATTGAGGCATTGTTATATCCCGTATTTTGTACGTTGGGACAATCCGAGTTAACCGTGATAAGTTAGGGACAAGACTATTCCGGGATACGAAGTAGGGACTTTGAATCACGATTTTGTTTTAAGGCATAAGTTTCTTATGAATTTATTGGCATGGAATATTAAGAAAAATTTGGGGCTAAAAGTGAATTATGAGAAGTTGAGAATTCATGAAATTAAAGGCCATGTTGGCCGCAAGGGTGGCATTAGTGTGGCTCCCACACATGATTTGGCCAAATATAATTGATCCAACCCATGCGTGGGCCATGGTACACTTGTATAATTCATATAAGTGTACAAAAGATGACTAATTAGTCACATTCTTCATCTTCCACACTTAGAAAAATTGAGAACCTTGGAGAACAAAAGTTGAAGACCATTCGGCCATAGAAGCCAAAAATTGAAGACCAAAAATCTTCATCAAAGAAATAATTTCTTCTAGCAATCCCAACCATTGAAGGGTCCTTGTTAACGTGGAGTTGTTGTTGGAACCAACAAACCTCTCATTTTCATCATTTACAACCCTAGCTAAGTTGTGAAGTTGAGGGGAAAAAGTAAGGTTTAATCTTCTTTTACATGTGTTATGGATGATTTGTGTATGTTGTAGTATGTAAAAATGGATGAAACTCATGAAATATTGCATGTTGAAGTTGAGCCGTGTGTATGGCTTGTGGCCGTGTAAGTGTGTTGTGTAGGAGTGACGAATTAATTCCTACTTAGCATGTTTGGTTGTTGTAGTGTGTTGAAATGGATGAGAATCATGAAAGTCAGTGTGTTGGGGGTGGCCGAATATGGGTCATCTTGTATGGCAAGGGATGAATTAATATTCTTTAGTGTTTTGGTTGTTGTTGTTGTGGGTTCTATGTTGATAATATTGAAAGTTTAATGATTCGAAGTTGAAATTGTAGTTGTTGTGGGCTGATTTGGAAGTTGACGTGATTTTAATGTAGATTTCATATTTATGTGAATGACATTGTTAACGTGTGGGTTGTTGATGTAATTCATGAATTTGGAAGAGAAGAATGTGTTGTTGTTGTTGTTCTCGGGTTTGGGATGGTTTCGGGTAGAATGGAGTGTTGGTTGGGTTGTTTTGAATATTGTGTGGGTTGTTTAAAGTGTTCTTGAATCTTGTTTGAATGCTCTCGTAAGTACTTGAACAAGTAAGCGTTGATGTTGGTTTGAATGTATGTAGTTGAATTGAATATAATTGGAATGTGTCGAATTACGTAGAAAAGAGTTACTAACGTTAGAATGCATTTCGAATTGATTATTGGATGTTGGTAAACACGTCAAGTTGAATTGTTGTTGATGATTTGTCGAGTTGAATTTCGTGGTTGTTGCAGACACAGGGGAAATGTGTCCCAAATTTCCGTAGAATTAAGTGTTAGTTTGAATTGAATTCCCAAATGCCCATAGCTAATGTTTGGTATTGATGACGTTATTGTAGATCTCTGGGAGCCCGAGACTTAGGTTTGGATTAGCCAGAAAGAGCGACGAGGTATGTAAAGCCTAACCTTTCCTTCTTTTGGCATGTCTTAGTTGTAAGTAGGCTAAGACACACGAGCCTTGGGGTAACTCTATTCTTGCGATCCGAGCATGTCTACGATTCCTATTCACCTCTTAATGTTGGCTTTAATGTAGTAGAATTATAGTCCTTATGTCTTTGGTAAGATTGGATTTCAAATGTTGCCTAAAGATTTTTGTTCTTAAAGGATTCTATGTCTAATAATGGCCGTAACTTTCGTAGACAAAACCGGATCGCCTCGATATGCTCGTAGGAGGTTCTGTAGCGTTTAATGACTCTAACTTTCATAGGCGGGCCCGGAATGGGTTGATACTTGCCCGTGGGTCCCGCGACTTTCCTTTGTATAGTTCTGACGACTTTTGAAAGAACTTAGTATGGCTATCATCACGACCCCCGAGTATGGTTAGTTTACTTATTTATTGAGTTTGTAATGATGATTTTATCCATATGGTTACTCGGACTCCGCCGCATCCCGTCGTATCTTTCGCCGAGTCCCGGCCGCTATGTTGTCGTGCGCACTATGTTATATTCCGGAGTATGATGTGTACGGCTCACCGAGCTCTCGCTGTAGGGCCGGTTCCGTTTATATTTTGGTGTTATGCGTCGTGTTATGGCGTTATGATGTGTTATGGAGATATGTCGTTACGGAGATATGAAATCTTCTGGCGTTATGCTGTGTTATGGCGCCAATGACGGGAGGGCAACCATATTCCCTGAGCCCCATGTATGATTTGTGTTTCAAAACTAAATATTTTGATGTTTTGCATTTTGTACTTATTTACTGTACTTCTTGTTCCGATTATGATTCTTGTTCACTGTATTTCATGCTTTGCATACTCAGTACATATTCCGTACTGACCCCTTTCTTCGGGGCTACGTTTCATGCCCGCAGTACGTACGCCCATCTTGGTGATCCGCCACCCTCAGACACCCCTCTCGTTACTTTGGAGTGCTCCTTCGTTCCGAGCCTATATTTTGGTACGATTCTTCCGTCGTATATATGCATATGTCTATTCTGTGTGGGCACGGCGGGGCCGTCCCGTCATATGATTCCGTTGTTCTTCTTAGAGGTCCGTAGACACATACGTGGATTGTGTATATTATTGTTCAGACGTGTTCGTATGTTTTATGTTTTGGGCGGTCCCATTCGCCGCGGCAGCCTTGTCGGCTCGCGTTTGTATATATTTTGGGACGCTATGCTTTATGATAGCCTTGTTGGCTTCTGTGATATATATGCTTGTCCATGCGATAATTTGGAGACTAAGTATGATCTTTGTATATGTGTAAGTAAATGCTGATTCCGTTATCGGTACGTACGGTGCCCGGGCCGGCACTAGTCACGGCCACGGGTCGGGTCGTGACAGGCATAGTAGTTTGTTGACAGGCGTGGCTCACCTAGACACGAATGTGAATGTACGATGAGAGGTGCCCGCGGGTTAGCCTGTGCGCCCGCGCGCGCCCTCCTCGGTCGGACATGCAGGGGAGCCCTCAGGTCTGCACGCCACGAAATATCTCCACCAGGTCTTCGCATCACCGCGAAACTAATAGGACACATAATCAACCCCATGGGTCTCCAAAATCCCCATATGGTGCAGCAACTCATGCATATCAAGAATAAACTCATAAGCATCCTCAGACGAAGTACAAGAGAACCTCGGCGGCTCTAACTTCCTAAATCTCCCAACAAGATCTTGATCAGAAGCAGTCATAACAGTGCCCTCCATGGGCCTAATATCATCACCAGGAGCGGGTATCGCATCAATGCGATGAGCCATAGCTGTGACGGGATGTACTACCCACGTAGGTCCCTGCTCAGGGGTCTGCACCCCAACCCTAGTCTGTGAACCCCCGTCCGGAGTAGTAACACCTGTTGCCGCCTACTGGGCATCAAGATGAAGTAAGACCCTAGCCATAGTATCCCCGCATGGCCCCACTCTCGTAAGTAACCTCAAAGTCGTGTCCGTGCCGAAGCCACATCCCCGGCTCGTGGAGACGAAGATCTCTCTCGCGCCTGCCCTACCACGTGGCCCCGCCCCTAGCTAGGGCAACCCCGTGGCCGCTCGCTCTGTCGCGCCCTCTGGATGTCACTTGCCCTCGGGTGCCAGCTGTAGCTGCGGTCTCAGGCACCTGACCTCGGGCCATAATAGCTCGAGTCCTCACCGTTTGTGAGAGAAGAGATAAGAGTCAGATACCAATTTAATCTTTCCAGATACCAATTAGAATAAAGTAAAGACGAACGAAAGAAAGAAAGTGAGATTTCCTAAATGTCCTATAGCCTCTCCCAGATAAGTACGGAGCTTATCATACCGATCCACGACACTCTACTAGATACACTCTTGGATTAAAGACCGGGTAACCTAGGGCTCTGATACCAACTTGTCACGACCTATTTTGCCTAAGTCGTGCGGGCACTTACCTTCCCACCTCAGTAAGCAAACCCTTAACCCAACAATAAATAAAGTTACAAAACATAACTAATTAGATAAGTAAGCAAAAATATATATATATATATATATATATATATATATATATATATATATATATATATATATAAGCGAATGAGTGTGGAATAACAATGATACCCCTAGGGTCTAGTCTGAATAATAGAAGAGCATCTAAACAGGAAATAATACAAGTCTGGAATAATAATACATAAGTGTCTATGTCTCTGAATAGAATAGGACATAAGATAGAGAAGTCTTCAAGGCAAAAACGGCCATGCTCACATCTCGAAACTCCTGAGATAATGTTAAAACGACTATCACCACGCGTCACGTAAAGTGATTCAACCTAATACTCTACATTCATAAAAGAATGCAAAGAAGTGCAGGTCAGTACAAAACAACAGTACTGGTAGGCATCATCGGCCGACCAAGCATAGCTAACGCAATTCAGATAATAAAGCAGATAGGCAGACAAACCAACAAGTACAATCAAACATAATCGGAACCAAGTACACGTCATTGCCTAGGTAAAGCATCTAATCCCAATTGTGCCAAGTCTGAATATATCAAGTCCGAATCCAACATCACAAGTACAGCACCAAAATCATCTCAAATCAAGCCATAATGCAATGCGATGCAATAGAATGTATGCAACGCAATGCAATGCAAAAATGCGACGACTCGATAGCACAACGTACTCGCACAGTCTCGTGGAAGATGCGAATTTTATTTTTCTATATCGAACCTAAACGTCTCGAGTAGCACAACCCGATAGTGTGACTCGCGAAGTCTAAGTGTCACCCGTCCCACGAGTGATCTTTTCCCACATTGGATCTCACCCGACGGGACCCATCTATCCTACCCACGGGGGAGCTTCTCCATCCACCCGTCCCGATCTTTGCGGGGACATGGGGCCCCGCATTCAACGGAGAGGGTTCCAAACCGCAACATCGAGATATCGCAGTCCATGCACTCAACGATTCTAGAACTAACATTGGATATCGGCCATGCAATCAACGATTCCAGAACTAACATCGGATATCGGCCATCTTACGTCACTCAAGTAAAATCGAGAGAGTTATTGCATCAAATATCATCGATCTCAACAAAGGTATCATGAA
This sequence comes from Lycium ferocissimum, assembly GCF_029784015.1. Classification (NCBI taxonomy): domain Eukaryota; kingdom Viridiplantae; phylum Streptophyta; class Magnoliopsida; order Solanales; family Solanaceae; genus Lycium; species Lycium ferocissimum. The sequence continues at coordinate 40,994,229 of NC_081347.1, read as the reverse complement.
AATGAGAGTGAGTACAATGCATGTATCAACATCAATAATCATGCTCAATATCACAAGTACCAACAATGGGTACGCCCACAATATATCCGAATCACAAATACCAACAGTGGGTATGCCTACAATATATCCGAATCACAAGTACCAACAGTGGGTATGCCAACAATATATCCGATCCACAAGTACTAACAGTGGGTACGCCAACAATATCATAATCAAGATGATAAAATAGAATCCAACATCTATCAACAACCCATGGCATCAAGCCAACACAATAGAACAATCAAATCACAACATAACGGGTGGCTAGCCCCAAACACGCAACAGGGCCCAACCTAAGGCAATATCCAACCCAACTTCATACCCGAAGGTTCACATGCTTTTTCCGACATTATAATCTAAATATGCGCTTCGCTATACGAAGTCTCACCAAGGGTAAGCCATAACCTACCTCGATGGCCGAACCGCAACACCAACAACTCACTCCTTTGCCTTGCCTTTCCGCTGAACCTCAGAACCAAAGTAGTCCAAGCATAATCGAAATCTAGATTAGAAATTATGAAGAATGATACTAATATTGCTACTATTCAATTTAGGGCAATTCTAACCCTAAAAATTGGAAAACGGGCCCACAAGGGCAAAACGAGAAATTCAGAAGCAAAATGCCAAATTAAGTACTAGGTGATCATACCCAACCACTAATTGCTGATTTAAGTCAAGGACTAGCCTAATTTCTGATTTCAAGCAAAACCCCTAAATTGGGTATAAACCCTAACTCTTTGATTCTGAATTTCAACACTAGAAATGGAAGATTTATGATTAACAAGCTTAGATTCATCAAAATTTAACATAAACCCCATCAATATTATCATCAATAAGCCTACAAAAAATGTTCATCAAAACCCTCTTTCAACTTCCCTCACTAAGGGATTATTAAAGGGAAGGGGAAATCTAGAATGATTATGATTAAAGGAAGTGTAAAGGAACAAGCAAGATTTACCTCCAAGAATATCTCCAAAATATCTCCAAGAACTGTTCCCCAAAGCTCTAATTTTGAAATGGGAAATAATGAGGGTCTAAGGGCTTTTAATACTTCATTAATTTTACAAACTACCCGTCACCTGCTTTAGCGGTACTGGGACCGCCCCAACGGTGCCGCTTCAGCGGTTAAGCCTAAAACGCTCGTCAAAGCCATAAAACCTTAGACCTCTCCAAATGGGCTATCAAGCTCCGCGGTGCTGGTGCCGCCAAAGCGGGTACCAGACACTAGAAAACACCCCAAGTTTCACAATTTGATCCAATTTTTCAACTAGTTCCCGAGGCCATCTGCTCACATACCATACATATAGGCACGCATAAAAAGACGCTACCAACGCGCCCGTGGCCTCGAAATTCCCAACGGAGGTCTCGTTGACCGAGTCAACCCCCGATGCCTTAATATTATTTTCCCAACCCGAGTCCCAAAATGCATCCGGTGCATTAAAAACCGAACCAAATACACACATAAGTTCTGAACGATCATCCGGACCTCTCAGAATCGAGGAATCTGGGAAAAGGTTCGTTTACCCAAAAGTCAACTTTGGGTCAACCATTTTTCACTTTAAGCCTATATTTCACAAAAGTTATCCGAATCCAATCTAGACACCTCGGGAAGCGTGCCAACAGTTCCCCGGGTCAAAAATGAGCTAATAAATGCTCGAGAAAGGGCAAAAATGCCGAAAGGACTATAATGACTAAACGAGTCGTTACATGTGAAGACTCAATTTAATAAAATAGTTAGAATTTTGAGGTCTGATAATGGAACTGAGTTCATAAATTCAGTGTGTGATAACTTGTTCAAATCCATGGGGATTATACATCAAACTAGCATTGCTTATACCCCTCAAAGAAAATGGGGTTGCTGAGAGGAAGCACAGGCATATACTTGAAGTAACTAGAGCTCTTAGGTTTCAAGGGAAAATTCCTATAAAGTTCTGGGGCTTGTGTGTTTAAGCTGCAAAGATATCTGATAAATAGGATGCCTAGTGTTGTGATTAACAATAAATCCCCTTATGAAAGGTTGTACAATAAGAGACCTTCTTTTGCTCATTTAAGAGTTATTGGATGCTTATGCTTTGCTAAGGTTTTTCAAGAGCATGATAAACTTAAGACTAGATCCAGGATTTCAGTGCACATGGGTTATTCCTGTTATAGCCCGTATTTTGTACGTTTGGAAATTTCAAAGTCGACGTGAAAAGTTAAGGGCGAGACCATTTTCAAAAAAATTATTTTGATGTACGAGTTGTTAGGAATGTTAGTTATGCACATTATTAGTATGGAAATATTGAGAAAGGTTAAGGGTAAAAAGAGAAAATTCGCAAAATGGCCCATCGTAATATTGTGGGAAGTCAAGGGGAAAATGGTAATTTTCAAAAGTTCAAGAAAATTTTGATGGCCAAAACTTACATAAGAAGAAACTTGGTCCTTTGTTAATTTTCAAGAAAAGGAAGAAAATTCTAGAAAAGAAAGAAAGGGGGGCTAAGTGTGAATTATAAGAAAAGAATTATATGGACCAAAGCTTGCATGGCAAGACATTAGTCTTCTTTATGTGGACTTAAGAAAATTTCAAGAAAAAGGAGAAAGTTCTAGAAGAAGAAAAAGAAAGGGGAACACGTGAACATATTTGAGGGACTTAAGAATAAATATGGATAAATGTTGGGAGCTAATAATATATATGTGTGTGTATGGTCATCATTTTAATACAAGAGTGGAGAGAAAGAAAGAAAGAAAGAAAAGAAAAAAAAGGAGAAGTAAGCTAATTCGGCCAAGAAGGAGGAGGAAGAGAAGATCAAAAATCTTGCCCAAAAAATTTTTTGTCTCATGGTATCTCTACTAATTCAAAGATGCTCTCCAACATGGTATAATTGTTGAAGCAAGAGAATTACTCTTTGGTGCAAAACTCCAAGCTTAGCTAAGTTGAGAAGTTGTGAAGGAAAGGTAAGAATTCATCTCCTTGTTATGTTATGAATGGTTTGGTATGTTGTAGTATGCTGGGAAAGAATGAAATTTATAAGAAAATATGGATGTTGAATTTGTAGCCGTGCATGTGCGTGGGTCTTGTATGTGTTGTTGTATGTAAGTATAATGAACTAAATTCATGTAGTAGGTCAAGTTGTTGTTCTAATGCATGGAAAAAAAAAGATGAAAGTTCATGAAAATATGTAGTGTTGTGCGTGGCCGTGCATATGCTTGATGTTTGGCCGTGTGTGTGTTTGTGTTGTACGGAGATGGTGGATTAATGTTATGAGTATTTTGTTGTCGTAATGTATAGAAATAGATGAGAATCCATGAAAAATACGTACGATGTAGTTGTGGCCGAATAAGGGGCCGTTTTGGTAGTTATGGTAGATTGATTTTATTTGATATTCTAGTTGTGGTTAATGTGGATTCTATGATGAAAATGATGGTTTGGTAGCTTGAAATGAAGTCGTCGACGTGTAGTTTGTTGATGCGCTTCGAAGTTAAAGGTAAGAATGTGTTATTGATGTTTCATTTAATCGGAGGTTGCGGATTATGTTGTGGCATTGGTTGAATTTAAACAAAATGTCGTTGGATCGTGTAAAACAAGTTATTAATGTTAGAAGGTGTTTTGAGTAAAATTATCAAGATTCGAGATATGATTGTTGGTTTTATTGTTGATATCAGGCCGAGTTCCATTCTCGGGTTGTCGTTGATTCGGGGACCGAGTTAGGATCTTGGGACGGCGCATTTACAGGGGGAAATGCCGCCGAAATTTCGTAGACAAGTTGTTGAATTAAGATTTGAGTTCCAAAAGCCTCACAATTAACATTTGGTAAATATGACCATTTGTAGATTCTGGGCGAAACGGGAATTGAGTTTGGACGAACGTAAGGCGCAACTAAGGTATGTAAGGCTTCACCCTCTCTTCTTTGGGATGTCTTAGACATAATAGGCTTGAATACGCGCCTCGGGGATGATTCCATTCCTAGAAATCCGAACTTGAAATTTCCCCTTTTTCATTCAATAGTAGAATTGAATTAAGTTTGGTGTGTTTTATTGAAATAATTGTTTAAACATCTCTAACTTGCCCAAATGGAACCGAGTGACCCTTAGACCTTCATAAGTGACTCCATGAAGCTTAACGTACGTAAATTGTGTACGCCACCTCATTTGATTCGAGGTGGGCCCACTGTTCCCGGATTTTCTTTATTGCTCCGTTTATCAAACGATAAGTGTTGTAACCACTCTAACGAGAATACTTCTATGACGATAAGGATAACGATGTAAGGAAGAGATGTCTATGATAAATATGGCAAGAATGCTTCCATGACTAAGAGTCTTAAGTTAAGAATCTAATACGAGTATGAAAGTGTTAAACTAGTTCTTGGTCCTTAATTCTATTCCTCGTCATGACACTTATTTTATAAAGATTTCAAAGCATATGAATCAACGTTTATGATGTCCATGTTTTCTTTTAATGTTATTTTCCGACGATAGTCTCGCCTTATGATCATTGTCCCTCCATGCGAGACATGACGACCCCGATGATTCCATAATATAATCGGAGGTCACCGACCTTACGTCACTCCGATGAGATTATAGCTTTTCCTTCGGCTCTCCCCGCATGCTATGACACGATATATGTATAAGTATATGTATATGTATATGTATATATATGTATATGTATATGTATATGTATATGTATATGTATATGTATATGTATACGTATACGTATACGGGGAAGACGGGAAAAAGCGGCAGCGCTTATAGACGCTATCCACCGATCGCCGGGTACGTAGCCGGCGGGCAAACCCAACGCGGGCAAACCCCGCAAGAACGCCGAGTCCCGCAGTGGGGGTAAGTATAAGGCTTGCCTTAGGCAAATCCCACATCGTTTAGGCAAATCCCACATTGGTTCGTGCAAATCCCATATCGGTTAACGTTGTCCCACGCGGATATATATATATATTTATGGTTAAATGGATCCCGCCGACGCCGCAATATGATATGTTCTATTTTCTATATATATGAAAGAAATGTTTTTTTCAAGAGAAAGATAAGCATGCATGGCATCCGCCCCGGTGGCACTCACGCCAAAGTTACTCCGCTATCCTATGATATGTTCTATGTTTCCACGCAGTTATCGTTCATATGTACATTTCTTACTATGTTACTATTCATGCCTTACTTACTCGCACATTGTTCGTGTCGACCCCTCTTCTTCGGGGTACGCGTTTCATGCCGCGTGTGCACACCCGTATGATGCGAAGTTAGCATAAAAGATGTTCCGGCGTAGTTGGCGAGCTCCGTTCGCTTCTCCGGGAGTGTAGCCGAGTCGAGCTTGTATGCTAGGATTTCGATTGCGCAAAAGAGACTTTGCGTGACGCAGTCGCGGGTATAGAAGTCGGGCGGCCGGCCGCTCCATCGGCCAATGTGTCATGAGTGCTATGTTATGTGTTTCGTATAAATATAGATTTTGTTTGAATTGAGTACAAAAGAAATTTCTGAAGGTTTTACTACGTTTTCATTCTTATTAATGTAAAAGTCTAAGGGAGTCTATATATGTAATAAAAGTCAGTGGGTTCGCTCGGCTCCGGTTACGGGGTCGGGTGTCCATCACACCCTAGTAAGATCGGGGTGTGACAATTCCTCTACAAAGAAAGGGTATATCTTATATGATTTGAAAGACAAGCTGGTGTTTGTAAGTAGAGATGTTGAATTCAGAGAGGATCAGTTTCCTTTTCAGACACAAACAGATACTGCTCAGCCTATATTTCTAGATAGTGACTCTGATCACTATATGCATGATGTCTTTACAGATCAAGTGCTTATAAGTCCTACTGCACCATCCTCTAATCAATTTACAGACTCAAGTACAAGTGACAATATAACTGATGAGTCACAGCCTATAAACACCAGTCAAAGCCAAAGTGCCATACCAATCCAAAACACCACTCAAAACCAAAACCAAAACCAAAATACTATATCTACACCAAACTTACTACCATCACCTGTCACTATTCAACATACAAATATCCAAGCACAACCAAATACAGTCCAACCTAAAAGAAGATATGAGAGGGGTAAAAAACCTCCAGTCTGGATGAAAGACTTTGTCAATTTAAACATATATCAAAATGTTCCTGTCCTATAATAATGTGTCACCTAAATACCAAGCTTATATAGAAGTTGTATCAACTAAAACTGAACCATCTTCTTACAAAGAAGACCTAAGGTGGATGAAGGCAATGCAAATAGAAATTGCAGCATTAGAAAGCAACACCACCTGGGAGGTTGTTAACTTACTAGAAGGAAAGATCCCTATTAGATGCAAGTGATCTATAGAATAAAGTATAAGGCCTCAAGTGAGAGTGAAAGGTTTAAGGCAAGGCGATTAGCCAAGGGCTATAGTCAAAGAGAGGGTATAGACTATCAGGAAACTTTCAATCCTGTAGTCAAAATGAAAACAGTGAGAACAGTACTTGAAATCTCAGCAATGCATAATTGGCACATCCATCATGTGGATGTGTTCAATGCTTTTTTGCAAGGTAATTTACATGATGAAATCTATATGGAATTACCACAAGGATTCTTGAGTCAGGGGGAGAATAAAGTATGTAGATTCATCAAAATCCTTGTATGGATTAAAACAAGCCCCTAGGCAATGGAATGTTAAACTAACAGATGCACTATTAATAGCAAAATTTCAGCAGAGTCAACATGATCACTCATTATTCACAAAAAGAACATCTGAAGGTATAACTATAGTACTAGTATATATGGATGGTATGCTCATCACAGGGAGCAGTTTGAAGTTGATCAAAGATACAAAAGAAACATTACAACAGACATTCAAAATGAAAGATTTACGTGAGTTGAAATACTTTCTTAGCATAGAATTTGCCAGATAAAAGGAAGGCATCCTAATGCACCAAAGGAAGTATGCATTAGAACTTATTTCAGAAACTGGGGTTGCAGTTGCTAAGCCATACTCAACACCATTAGACACAAGTATCAAACTCACAACAAAAGAGTATGATGAACATCTCAAAGCATTAGAGTGTGTTGATCATCTCAAGACAGCTCCTCATGTTTCAAAGGATCCTGCTACTGATCAAAACTCTTATCAAAGGTTGATTGGCAAGTTACTCTATCTCACTATGACTAGGCTAGACATAACCTTTAGTGTGCAGACCCTAAGTCAATTTCTACATAATCCTAAACAATCTCATATGGAAGCAAAGACTAAGGATTGTAAGGTATTTGAAAATGCAACCTGGCCAAGGAGTACTGTTGTCAAGCAAAAATGAGAAGAATATGACTGCATTCTGTGATGCTTTGATACCTAATTTTCACCTCATAAAACGCGTATTTTAATTTTTAAATTTTCCGAGTCTAAGACGGAGTAAGGGTGCCCTTAAAATTTAAAAATTTAAAAATACCGAGAAATTTGCAAGGATTGACGTTTAATTATTATTTTCCATAAAAACTAACAATTATAAGAAATTACGAGTTATTTACTTTCGCAAACGTAATTTGAAAAGATGAGACATATCCCGCTCCGTCTAACTCGAGAAGTTGTCAATTAAAAATGACGTATAAGTTACGGCTCATTTTGACCGCATTTCTCACATTCTTGAATATCCTCCGGAACTATATCAATATTAGGCTCATTTTGAAGCTAATATTTTAAATTTGTCAGTTTTAAATTTTTATTAGCCTAAATAACTATTTTATTTAGTTATATATGTATTTATATTACTTAGTCATTGTTTGATTTAAATTGAGAATAGGGCTAATTTAAAACGCTTAAAAAACTGGGGGAGGGGGGGGAGTTTATAAAAAATAAAGGGTGGAAGTTTATTAAAATAAACTTTCACCCCCACTCTTTATTTTCCATTTACCCGACTCCTCTTCTCCTCTTTCAAGAGAAAATGGCGACGCTTGTGGTTTGCTATTCGCCTAATTAATTCGGCGTCCATGGTCATTTTGACGCCGGATTTTTGAGGGTTTCCCCCCCCCCCCCCCGTCCTCTATCGTGTTTTCTTATGGTTGTCAGGTTTATTTTCACACAACTTGTTTGTTTTGATCTTGAATTTGACTCGAATGGGGCTTGGGATGTTGCTCGGGTCCTTTCGCGTGCGTAGTAGCCATGGGAGAGGCCTTGAGGCTCTAGCCAACTTGTGCACTACTCACAAAATGTGAAGGACCTAGGGTAATTTCCCATAGGTCCCTTCCAAAAATTCGAGTACTAGGTTTGGGGATTCTTATCTATTTGGGTACGATTGTACCGTTAAAAATGTTGCATTTTTGTTTTATTTGATGACTAGGTGTACTATTCCATTTTTGGCTGATTTATTAGATTTTATTTGAATTTTAGGGTACAGTTTGTTATATTATGTGATTTAGTGTTTATTTTTTATTGGATGCAGTACGAATTAGTACAAAGTTGTGGGAAATTCATTTGGTTTTTACTGAATTTGAATTGGTAGGGTTTTGCAATCGGGGGGGGGGGGAATTTAAAAAACCTAGAACCTTCTATTTATTTTATCCTCACCCCCCAATCTGTGCTATAAATAGAAGAGTTTGTTGCCATTTTTGGGGAGACTTTTTTTTTTTTTTTTGGAAAATTTCTGAGAAGGAAAAAGAGGTGTTAAATTCTCATTATTAGGATCCTATTGAAAAACCAAGAATACTATAGATATACTACGGAAATATTACAATATACCTATATTATACATATATTATCCGAAAATATACTACAACATATTATAAAAATTCAAAAAAAGCAAAGGCTGTTTTTTTTTTCAAAGGGAATCTTAGGTGTTGATATTGAAGTGTTGATCCAACCCCTCCTCTCTGATCTTTAGTTTGCCCTACAAAAAGGTAAAATTTTGTTTTCAGTTCACTTGATACTCATTTTAGTTTTCTTTTATGCATTTAACTTGGTTATAGTTCCTTGATTGGTGTTCCAAGCTTGTTTCTATTAGAACTGTCACGACCCGACTAGGGCCATGACGGGTACCCGAGGCTAACCATCGAGCACCACTCATTCTATTACTCATCATACTCATCAAGCATTCATTCATTAATCTTATACTCAAATCATAGGAAATCCATTTTTCACTTGAAACGTATTTACCTTTATATACATCATCCTTTCGTCTATCAAAAGAATACATATACAATAGGGATATCGTGAGACCATACTACCCACACATACGTATCTACGAGCCTCTACTAAAGTACTAGACATATGGACGGGACAGGACCCCGTCGTGCCCAAAACACACACACACACACACACATATATATGTATGTATATATATATATCCGGAACGATGGAGTGCTCTCAGTCAGCTAATAGCTCCTATGAGTCTGGATCACCTCCCTCGTTCACCGTGTGGGCATGAACACAACGTTCAAAGAAAATCGACGTCGTTATTTTTAACATTATACCGAGTATGTAAGGCATAAACAATAATAATACGTCAATGAAATATGAAGCATCAAATAGCGGAGAAACTCAGAATCGACCGTCAATTATAAAAGAAATAATGCATACCGGCTACTTCATAATCATCATCATATCATGTATGCATATATGTATAAGTCGCCCGACCATATGTGCACGGCAGGATAATCATTAGCCCGCGTCCGTGTGCACCATCTCACCGCCGCCCACTAAAGGGGCGTTCGCCATCCCATCTAGACATTACGTAAACGCCGCCCGCCTTAGCGCGTTGTCTCCGGCATATAGGCGCCGGTAATATCATCATCATGTACCATCATAATACATGCATAGAAACTCATAGACAACCATATTTTACCTGGGGCGACATGCGTCGTAAACCCCGATTCCATTACGGGACATTCATAAGCATTTTGCCTCACCTTGAAGGAATTAGCATATAAGGTGAGTGTATACAATAAACAACATCAATGGATCGTAATTAACATCGTTAGCTTTGTATAAACATTATATCGTGAACTCTAGAATCTTTAGACTTAAGCTCATCATCATCATTATCGTATTCGTAATGTATCTCTTATCTCATATGGCTATTCATGAACATAGACTCTTAGTTTTCGGAATGTAAGAAATTCAAGGAGAAGGAAGGAAAATCATGCCATAAAATTCATGCCTTAGAAAGAAAGGACTAGCCTCACATACCTCTTTCGTTTAGCTATTCTATCGTTTGATCGTTCTCCTTCGATGCTCGCGTTTCTACCTTCAAGAGAATTCGCATTAACATTAGCTAATCGATTATATGAACGTGCTTACTAAAGCTAGAGAAAATTGGGCAGCATTTCCTTTGTTTATACAACTTTCCTCCATATTCCATATCAATTCCCAAACATCCATAACAACAATCACAATATTATAGGCAACAATCATCATTCATCTACATTATCCGCATTTCATAATTTCACTTCAATTTCTCCATAATCATGGTCATAGTTCACTATTGCATTTTCTCACATATAATACTTATCCCATGTTCTAAATGTCATTCATAACATACTTACAATCACAACATATCAATATTCATGACTCATTCCAAACTACGACTCAAAATGTCACTATTCTTACATTCATGACCCATTTTCTATATCCTTCTACAATCCAAGTGTTTCAACTTCTCAATACCTTAAACAACATGAAAACACCATAAAACTTACCATAGATAATGTAGGAATAAGCCTTGAGTGGAAATACTTCTCTTGCACCAAAACCCTAGTTCACTTCCATAGGAATTTCTTGGCTTAGATGAACTTTAATGTGTTTCATACACTTGATTTTTTTGGTTTGATGAAGTTGATCATCAATTTCTCTTGGGTTCTTGTGGATGAAGAGTGGAGAGGGTTCTAGAGTTTTCTTGAGTTGTGGAGGAGAAATAAGAAGATGGGAAATGAAAATAATGAACTTTTGTCCCCTTTTTAATAACTTAAATCCGACCTTTGAGAATATACTATTGACACTTATACGGTCCGTACAAGTGACCGTGAAATCACCTCGTCATCATCTCGATTTTGTAACCATTATACTACATTATACAGCCTCGTATAATTTTATACGGTCCGTATAAGTGACCGTATAATCCCATCGTTGGGATCTTCTTTATTCAAGTTATACTCGACCGTATAATTGGTCGTATAATCTGTCTCTTCTCCGATATTGTTCTCGTCACTTCGTTTGATCTCAAATCCTTATGAAACCTTCTTAGCACTTGTTTAACACCTCATTAACAATCTAAGGGATGTTATAGTTCTTCTCCAAAATGTCATTAAGCCGTCATTAACTTGTCACTCGTAAATCTCTCCCGATACATGACATATACCTTGCCTTTCTTGGCAAACTTTCTTTTCTTCTACTTTCAATGTCTTTTGAAATCTCACTTTGTGACCATCAAATGCTATTTCTTACTTATCAAAACATCGTATACATCGTGCCCTTCGTCACTATTTATCGTATGTTAACGGAAATTTCTAAGCGTGTAATGTTAACTCGCACAATGTTTCGGCTTAAGTGTGTTTGTGTGGATATAAAGGTTTTGTTTTTCTGGTTTACTGTTTCATTGATGCTTATCATGTTATTGGTTTAAATGAGCAGTATAAGGTTCAAATAGGTTTAAATGAGGAAGAAAGTCTAGTTAGACCATAGTTTGTTTCCTTTAACATTTTAGACTTTTATGAAGCTTTATTCCCTTTTTGTGTGTTTTGTTGAATCCTTGAGGATTCTGTGTCCATTTTAGCCTCATACTAATTGTGTTAGGATCATTTGAAGTCTTTAATGTCATGAATGCACTTGTTTTTTTTTTTTTGAACAAAAATGAATATGTGGTTGCTTGTGGTTTAGGCTTCTTTTTTTTTTTGCTAAAATTGTTCCAAAGGGTATAAATAGACCTTTCCTCTTTGACTAATTATCAGGAAACCACCTAGCCTAGATGATGCTTTAAAATGGATTGGAAATGATCACATGATAAAAACAGGTCCTAAAATGAATCTGAATCTTGATTTTTACTCTTAAAAGAGTTTATTGATACATATCTCTCTAAACTGCTAGTTCGATTTAGTTTTAAGTGGACTTCTAGAGATTGTTTGATTTTGGAAAAACTAATTTGAAACTGTTAAAATAGGCTCTGGACATTGTGAATTTGTTATATTGAGGTCTAGATGGGTACTTGACTCATAATGATGTTGCTTGATTCTAAGACTAGATGGAAAGGGGTTTGATGCTCATTTTAGTTTGTAGATTACTGTTGCATTAGTAGTATATTTTAGATCTTGTGTATCATATTGATGTTGTTTAAACTTGTTGCTGCTTTATGGAGGTTTGGCAATTTCTGGTCTTACTTTAGTTATTTAAGGATCATTAGGTAGTTTAGAATCCTGTTATGAGGTTTAAATTTGAAATATAGCTGTTTGTTGAGTTGTATAATTCAAAATCCAACATGTGCTTTAGAACTAGTGACAGTGCTCTTTTGTGGCTTTACTGTGATGAAATTGGTTTTCCTTGTGTGATTTAAAGGATTTCAAAACATGCTAAATCTAAAACTTGAAGGAAGAATAAATCTTGTTGTGTTGTGTGTCCAATTTGGATTGACAGTTGAAACTTGAAACGTTGATTGACATCGTGTTACATGGACTTTAATCCTTTAAAGCACCTTGATTAAAGCTGGTTTTAGTGAAACAATCTTCCTTAAGATGATTTGTAAGGTGTGTCTATGGGGGTCTTAAAAGTGAGTTTTAAATGAAATCCAGTTTCTTGTTTGGTGTTTTATAAGCCTCAACCTATGTTTTTGGTCTCTTTTTGAAGCTGTATGGTTGGCAAAGGTTTCAAAAGGTAAAAACTGGTGACTTATGAGGTTGTCTCCCCTTTGTGAATGATGTTCTGTCTTCCCTTAGTCCTTTAGAATGTCCCTTTAAAAGGTTGAGTTGTTTTTTAGATTTTACTTGTGAATTTTAGAATTTGTTTGAGATTATGGTGACTGTTGATGGAATATTTGGTCTTTAGAAATGATAACTTGAGTGTAAAAGATGGTTTTTGAAGGTTTATGTCACTTGTTGTCTAACTTGTTGACTTCTGTGAAGTTTGAGTATCATGTTGGACCTTGTATGTAAGGTACAACGCCTTCTTCGTCAAGCCGATTAAAAGAGTTAGAAGTATAACGAGTTTTGGAAACTTAATCTCTTGTTTTAAAACTAAGTATGATGGTCTGAATTATTATTTTTGGAATTGTTGAGTGTTATTTGTGGAACTAGCTTTTCCTTTCATTTGTCTATGTCAAAAGGCTTTAAAATCGGTTGTTTTGATGTTACACCTTGGGAAATTCCCCGTTAGAGTATAGTGAATAGGCCATCGAAGGGTAGAAAATATACGACGTTTTGATAAGCAAGAAATAGCACTTGAGGGTCCTAATTAAGATTTCCAAAGACATTCGAGGTAAGAGGAGGAAGTTGTTGAGAAAAGCGAGTCACATGTTGTGTATCGGATAAGAATCTCGAGTATTGAGTTAACAACGTTCTAATGGTACCTTGAGAAAGAGTTATAACGTCCCTTAGATTGGTATTGAGGTACTAAACAAGTGTTAAGAAGGTTCCATAAAGATCGGAGATCAAACGAGTCGACGAGAACAAGTCTCGAAAATCGGAAATCCGACGTACATACCGGCCGTATAAAATGTATGGACCGTATGTCCAACCGTAGATCCAGCCAGATACCATATCTCACTGACTAGATCTACGCCGCCAAACATACGGCCAAGAGAAAACATACGGACGTATGTTGGTCCGTAGGATCTCGGTCTGGATCGAACTCAAATTAATAAGGGACCTCTCCTCATTTCATTTTCATTTCATCTTTCACCTCCACAACTCAAGACTTCTCTAGAACATTCCATACATTTCAATCACAAGAAAACAATAGAAATCAAAGATCAACAACAAGAATTGAGGACAATCAAGTATGAAACCCCATTAAAGTCATCTAAACTAAGAAATCCCAAGAGAGATGAAATAGAGGTTTTGTGGAAAGTGCGTGTATTCCCATTCAAGGCTTGTTCCTCCATCATCTAAGGTAAGTTTCATGATCTTCCTATGTTGTTTGAAGTATTAGTAGGTTGAAACACATGGATTGTAGAAAAGTATAGAAAATGGGTCATAAATGTGTGAATAGTGCCATTATTGAGTAGTAGTTGAATTGAATCATGAAAATGGTTGCGCTGAAGTTATAAATACGTTATAAACGACATTTAGAACATGGAATGAGTATTGTATGAGAAAGAACGTGATAATGGACTTTGGTCATGGTTATGGAGAATTGTAGTGAAATTATGAATTGCGGGCAATGTAATTAGATGATGCTTATTGTTTATGATATCGTGATTGTCGTTATGAATGTTGGTTTGATATGGAATATGGATAAAGTAGTATAAACAAAGGAAATGCTGCCCAATTTTCTCTAGCTTTAGTAAGTATGTTTTCATGATTGATTAGCTAATGACGACATGAATTCCCTTGAAGGTATAAACGAGTGCATTAAAGGAGAACGAGCAAGCGATAGAATAGCTAAACGACAAAGGTATGTGAGGCTAGCCCTTTCTTCTAAGGCATGAGTCCTATGGCATGAATTTCTTCTTTCATTATGAATGTTCCATCTTCAAGAAGACCATGAGTCCTTGTTCATGAATAGCCACACGAGATAAGAGATATGCTACGATTATGATAACGATAATGACAAGTCAAGTCTGAGATGCTATAGCCTATGATATGATGTTCCAATTAAGCTAATGAAGCTATCCATATCCCATTGATGTTGATCATTATATACACTCACCTTATGCTTGTTCCTTCAAAGTGAGGCAGGATACTTACGAATGTTTTATAATGAAGTCGGGGGTCCACGACCTTACGTCACCCCCGACGTAGCATGATTATCCCTATGAGTCTAGCCGTACGCATTATGACGAGTTATGATAAGCATATTACTATGAAAGTATACGATGATATTACACCGCGCCTATATAGGCCGGCAATCCGTCAAGGCGGGCGGCTATACCTATACCATGGCCGCACGCGCACGGGCGTACACCACTAGTAGGCGGCATGAGATGGTACACCCGGACGCGGGAGGCCCGGACGCAAAGCACGTTACCGATTATCACACCGTACCTTTATTTCTCGGAAGGCGGCTTTATACTGATTATGCATTTATGACACGATGATGATTATGACGAAGCTAGTATGCATTATCTCTCGGTATGAGTCGATCGCTTACATATTGCTCCTTGATTGATATCTCCTCAATTCATTGATATCTTATTATTGTTTATGCCTTACATACTCCGTACAATATTCGTACTGACGTCCGTTTTCTTTACGCCGTGTTCATGCCCATTGCAGACAAAAGTTGATCCGTACTCGTAGGAGCTAGTAGCTATCTTGAGGGCACTCCATTTTCCGGAGGTGCCATTGATTATTCTTTTGGCACATATATGTATATATTCATGATTTGGGCACGACGGGGTCCTGTCCCGTCCATATGTCTAGTACTCTAGTAGAGGCTCATAGATACGTAGTGTGGGTAGTATGGTCCCATAGTCTTCATGTATATGCATGTATATATATTATTTTGATAGTCAGAGGGCTTATGTTTATAAAAGTAAATATGCTTCAAATGTTAATAGTTTTTTATGATTATGAGTAAATATATATATGTATACTTGAATGATAGCAAATGAGTAATAGTATGAGCGGTGTTCGGTGGTTAGCCCCGGATACCCGTCATGGCCCGTAGCTCGGGGCGTGACATTTGAGACTTGTGTCCTCTGAATTTGAGTTTTGGGGATTATAGTTTTGAGAATTTCCATCATCTAGAGTTTAAGTGTATAGAAGTGTCTGAAGCTAAAACAAAAGTGTTCAAAAGAGACCAAGTGCAGAGTCTGTGTTTGTGTGAATTATTCTCTTGGCCAATTGGTTTGTTTAATCCTGTGACCTACGCACTGTGTTCCCCCTTCCCCTCGCCCTTGAATTATATCATATCATGTATCATTTGCATCCTTTTCGGATTTGTTAGATTTGCCTAGATTGACTTTAACTTCTGAACTTTCTGTGTTTGTAAACCCGTATCGTTCTTGACCTATACTTATGCCCTTAATTCCTCTATGCCACCTTAAAAGTAAAAACTGAGAACTGGATTACATCTGAGGCCTTTTGCTAGTACCCTTATAAGAGCTACTACTGCTAAAACATTTGTATGACTAGTATTGGACCTTGGCTAGTAAAACTGAGGATCTAGGGACTATTTTGAACCTGCAACTTGCATCATTTGATAGTTTGGTCATGTCTTGAGTTGAACTGGTCACCTGTACTCATAATCTTATTTCCATGACCTTTTTATTTGGACATTTGAAACTAAAATGAACTGAACACTAGACTAACTTGTTGATCACTTTAAGAACACACTTTTGGACTAGTCTAATTCACCCTTCGTTCATCGGATCTTGATTTTTGAAATCGGGAAACCAGCATACGGCCTATGCCTTGTCTTAATTATGCATTTGGTTTAATCGGGAACTTTCCTCATCTTTTTTGTCTATATAAGAAATTAAGGTTGTCCCCATGTATGTCGCCCTCGTCCGCTTAATTCAAATGAAGTATGCATATTGTATTGCACCTAGGAATAATATCATGCTCCTTTTAGTTGCATTTTGGATTACTTGAACTGTTAGTGCTTCTTTCCAAAACCTCTTTTTGGCTGCAACTGATTATGATCATCACATATACCTATTTGATCTCTATTTTGCACCTTGGCCTATCTGCGTGAGTATGAGAATAGAATGAGTTGGATTACCATTTGAGGATTTTCTAATGTCTCTATAATACCTGATGTTGTTAGATAGGAATTGCAACTTACAGTCTGAACCTTTGTCTGAGAATTTCTGAACCTAAACTTGTTTTGACCCTAACTAGTAAAACTGGAAAATAGAGTGTTGTTTATACACTTTCCTTGCTTGTTTCATTAGCTTAATTGACACTCTCTTGTCTTATCTCTTCTCAATGCTATTGTTTTCCCCCCTTTATTACTTAGACTCTTGTTTTGTTCTTGTGAAATCGTCGTGCGGGATTTATCACGAGCCTTGCCTTGTTTGTTTATAGATTTGATAGCTTGACTAGATTCATTGCCTATCCTAGCATATTTGAACTCTGTTACACCCCGTATCTTCGAAGAGCACTTATCAAATTTGAAGCATAAGTACGTTGAGATATGGTTAAGTAAAATCACTTTGAATGTAAGGAAAGCAAGCATTATTAAGTATATTTAATGAGTGAAGGTTGTATATAAGGTATACCGAAGGTTTTATAAGAAACGAGTGGAAGAATGGAGTAGTACGACTTTGGAAAAAGGATGGGTGAAGTTTTGTGTGAAACTTTTGGTCCAAATTGAGGGGCGAATATCTCTTAGCATATGAAGTGTTTTGAAGTGAAACAAAAGCCTAAAATGAAGTTCGTCAAGTCTAATTTCCAATGCAATAAACCGCTTGTCAATAGGACATCGGAGTAGAGAATTATGGACGTTACAAGTTCGGCCGATTGAGCGTAAACGCGTGCTACAAAGATCGTGTCAAAGAACCGACTTGCTACGGTGAATCGGCGCTGATGAACCCAACCCGAATTTGACCCCTATATAAAGGGTAATAACCCTCTTTTTTTAATCGATTTGCCCAAAAAATTCAGTAAATTTTAAGAGAGAGAGAGAGAGAATCAAAAAGTGAGCAATTTTCAAGTAGCGATAGTGTTTTAGGTCCGGGTAATGTATGGTTGTGATTCTAGTATTGTTTTGCGGTGGATTTTAGCGTGGATATTGAGGATATTGCTGTTTTAACAAGAAAAAAGGTATGAATATTTCTCTTTTGGTATTATTTAAGGTTTATTCTCGGAGATAAAGTCGTTAAATAATTGTGTAGTAAGTTGGTTAGTTATGGAAGTTGAAAACAAAGGTATAGCTTGCTTTATGGTACATATTGGTGTTGGAAATGATGTTATTGATGTTATTGTTGTTGGTTCTTTGAATTACGATTACCTGGCTAGGCATATATATGTAGGAGATTGTCGAAAATTTTAGCGATTTTAGATAAGAATTATTTGAAGGCTTAGGATAAGTATATGATAATGGGCCTAATCATAGTATGAATGGTCTTATATGTAAACTTGCGGGCTCGGACGGATAAGCATAGGTAGTTGGTGGCGGAACAAGTATGTTAAGGCTCGTCCTCTTTCTTTCAAAGGCATGATTCCTTTGGTATGACTTCATAAACGTTTCCGTAA
Organism: Lycium ferocissimum; assembly: GCF_029784015.1. NCBI lineage: Eukaryota > Viridiplantae > Streptophyta > Magnoliopsida > Solanales > Solanaceae > Lycium > Lycium ferocissimum. The sequence goes on along the minus strand of NC_081347.1, from coordinate 40,975,902 downwards.
TCTTCTTGTCTTCAAAAGCTAAAAGTCCATGGTTCTTAAAACATCTCATGATGTCAAGGATAGGAATGATTTTATGATGGTGACGACGATAATGATGATTTTGTATTTTAAGAGCTCAAGTGTATAGTTTCAAAGTGAGTATGAGAATGTGGAGCTACATCTAGATTTTCTCAATTTTATTCATTGATGATGACTCTACTTCTAAAGGCTCCAAAGTGTATGTAAAGTTACCCTTTCTTTCTTTATGGCAATGCATCATAAACCGAGCGAACAACGAACACATATGACTCCAAAGGGAACTCTAGTTCTCAATAGTGTTTGACATGATAGTTGTCTTTAATTCTCAAGTTGGTTCATTCGATTATTCTATCGAGTCTCGACGATGATTTAGTTTGCATATGGTTGCTCATGATATTCTACTTGTGCATACCGTTAATATATCATTCACCGAGTCCCGGGCCGGATACGTAATGGTGTACAGTTTCATTGCATTGTTTACCGAGTCCCTCACTAGAGGACCAGGTATGTATATTATATATTTCACCGAGTCCCATAATGGGCCGGGTACGGTATATGACTATTTCAACGAGTCCCTCACTAGAGGGTCGGGTACGTATTATATTTCACCGAGTCCCTCACTAGAGAGCCGGGTAGGGTATATATATGATTATTTCACCAAGTCTCTCACTAGAGGGTCGGGTACGGTATATTATATATGTATGCATGACTCACCTTATAAGGCACATATGCATTGGTATCTTTGACAATCATACTCGTCTCCTGTCAACTTTTTGCTCAGTCATGATCTTCCTTATTGTACTTCATGCTTTACATACTCGATATTTTTCATCGACCCCCTTTCTTCGGTCGCGTTTCATGCCCGCAGTACGGATACTCGCTTGGTAATCCTCTGACCAGATCGCTACTCACCGTCGGGAGAGCTCCATTATTCGGGCTTCGAGTCATTTTGGCAATGCATCCTTTGACATAGGCCTTGTTATACTCATGAGGTCTCGTGACATATGCGGGTTGTGTATATACGGCTTGGTCGGCTATGCGTATGTAGTTCGTTTTGGATATTCCGTGTATACGGAAGCCTTATCGGCTTGCGTATTTTGTTATGTTTTGTTAGCCGTGGCTTCTCAAGAGACAAAAAGTTCTTTTTGATGACATGATGAGTTTACGAGTAGCGTGCTTTTGCTGCATTGTCATATTGTTTTCAGTTTCGGTCTGATTATATTTAGCAGGTCCGTATACGGGTGTCCAGTTCGGGCACTAGTCATGGCCCATCGGTTTGGGTCGTGACAAACTCATCTGCTAATTGTTTATACTGGGGACAAAACTCTTGACTTAGGATAAGAATTTATGAGATATTTTGATCCTAGTTAGACTTAAATTGAATTTGCCATACGACTGTGTGATGTCCTCTAGTTGGTAAGGTAGTGTATATGGAGAGTATGCCCTTTAAAGGGTTTTGCTCTCCATATGAGGTATATCATGTATCTCACAGCCCTAACACTTAGAATTTTTTTGAAAATGAAATAGTATATCTAGTGTTATACCATGTATACTACTCTTTGACACTTAGAAATTTTTTCAAGAAGATAAGGACTCGGGTTTGTTATTTGGGCCTGTCACTTGTGTTACTATACTCGGTCTGTTGTTACTATTGCTTTGGGCTTATTTCCCATTTGGAACTTTTTTGATCATTTACCGTCATTTTGAATTGTTAGGATGGTCAGTCGAAATAAATTGTAATTTATTTTTTGCTTGTGTAATAATTATTGTAATTTCCATTTTTATACTTAGTTTAATTCATGAATATATACTAATATCATGCATACCCGTTTGTATCTTTGTCCATTCAAAGGGCCCACTAACATATCTAGATCGAGTCAACCTCTCCCTTGGAGCAAAATGGAGTATACGTTGGATTTAAGGTGAACCCGATTGCATAAATACCTTCTTCTTGGGCTTGGTCGGCCCAATCTCTCTATCTCTATTTAAATTATGTACTTTAAATTATTATTTGCACAATTATTATGTCAATTGGAACCCTTATGAGATTGTTATATTTTAAAGTCGCCATAAACGAGTTTACTACAAAAATTTAAGACTAGTTCTAAGGCATTAATGCAAATTGGGACTGATTTGATTAAGAGGACCAAAACTGTCGATTTTTATGAAATTTGGGACTGATTCGAACATTTATGAAACCTGAGGACTTGGACGTGTGGACTGATCTGAACTAATAGTCAAAACTTGTGAGACTAATTGTGATTATTTAAACTTAGACTAAAAAATAAAATTTGACTAAAACTTGGCAAAAGATAGAATAAAAGATGGACTATACATATGTAGAATACTATAGAGACTATGATAGTATGGCTAAATTATTTTCTTTAAAACTATTTTCTATACTTGAAAAATATTTTTCAAAAAACTATTTGTTTGGGGCGGACTTACGTAGAATCCTACTTAGGCTAAGAGCCTTCGGGGTATTAGCCTAAGTGTTCTAGTCCGACACCCTAAACGCCCAATTTTGGGCAAAATTTTACCACGTTTGTTTCTTGAAACATGGTATATTTCGCATGAATGGCTAAAATCTTTTGTTGCGGAAATATAAGCCGAAATAATTTTTTTTACCATAAACAATTTATATCTACAAAGGCATACTATTAGAACCCGTAGGTTAATCGTATTTTACAGATCCTTAATACCGGGGTGCCTAAAACCTTCTCCCGGGGATCACCAGAACCCTTACCCATAATTTGGCTAGATTAGGATTCTTTTAAAATTTAACTGTTTTGAATGAACCCTTTTGGAACTGATTTTCCTAATTTCCTAAAAATTAGGTGGCGACTCTAAAATTAGTCCATTTAGAGCTCCATCCACATAGAAGTATATTTTTTTCTTTTTTCCGGTACGATTGACAACCATACTTCCCCTGGACAGTTTCCTTTTTAAACGAGGCAAGTGCAAGTACGAATTGAAAAAAGTAGAACCGCTACAATGCAGATTGGGCAGCCTGTCTAATCTCAAGGAAGTCTGTTACTGGGTATCTTATAAAAGCTTGGAGATTCATTGATCACTTGGAAATCAAAGAAGCAAACAACTGTTTCCAGAAGTAATGCAGAGGCTGAATATAAAAGTATTGCTTCAACTGTGTCAGAGTTAGTATGGCTGCTTGGTTTAGTTAAAGAACTTGGAATTGAAATCACAAGTCCTGTACAGATAGTCGGTGATAGTAAGGCTGCCATACAGATTGCAGCAAATCCAGTTTATCATGAAAGAACTAAACATATAGAGATAGACTGCCACTTCATTAGAGAAAAGATACTACAAGGCATGGTAGCAACAAAATATATATCAACTTTGGGCTTGACTTGCAGATATCTTGACCAAAGGTCTTACAAGAGTTCAACACAACTAGCTTTGTTCCAAGCTAGTTCTGTTAAACATCTTTGGAGTACCTAAGACCCAGCTTGAGGGGGAGTGTAGAAGGACCAAAGTGTAATACTTAAATAGTTGAAGGACTAATCTGTTAAGACCTGATACTTAGGTGATTAACAGAATTATGAATAGTTAGTTAGTTAGTAGATTCCATAAGTTAGTTACTTGGAGGCTTTAAACTAGATTAGAGAAATTGATCAATGTATATATATATATATATATAGAGTACTCATTATTGAAACACAAGCTGAATATAATAATATACAGAATTTCTCTCTCTACAATGTATTCTTCTTCATCTTGTCTATTCTAGGAGCATTGGCGTAACTGGTAAAGTTGCTACCATGTGACCAGGAGGTCACGGGTTCGAGCCGTGGAAACAGCCTCTTGCAGAAATGCAAGGTAGAGTCGGGTTACAAAAAGACCCGGGTCCGCCCTTCCCCGACCCCGTGCGTACGGGAACTTTAGTAAGGGGCGCCCCTTATTCTACACTTAATTCTTCAAGAAGGCATTCATGCAGTTTAAAAATGTGGGCAGTCATGAACATGCAGAAAATACAAGAACGCTAGATTTATTAACATAAGTATATCTCTAGATATAACTACCTCATACCGGTCAAAATAATTTACGAATCAGATGTAATTTAATTCATTTATTGTACAATGTAGAAGCATTCATATTAACTTTAGTTGTCCAGAACAATTTTAACCAGTTGTGCAGACAAGTTATCAGGAGATTATACTAATGCGGTTGAGTTCAAGAGAATTCTGGAACATGTACGCGTCATTACACATTTCAAAGCTCCAAAAGCATATAATGAGTTTTTGATCCTCAGAATCCAAATCTTTATTTGATATGCATGTTTTGCTTACAAACACACAAATTTACTTTTAGGAAGTGATGGACACAAATCACTAATCACATAAGATGGATGGTGTTAAAAACTCATTAGATTATTTTCTCTAATTTAAAGAATATTGTTGTGAGTGGAAATCGATGCCTGTAGGGCGGTTCCCGGTCTCCGTAGGCGGGAGCACGGTCGGCCGTGTGGCCGTGGTGGTGCTCATTGCTATGCTTTTCCCGGTAGGTCCGAGACCGAGGCATCCTTTCACGACCCAACCAGGCACTAGAGCTAACCTACCGAGCACCACAACACGTACATGTATCTCATATCTATACCTGAGTGGGCCATCATGCTAACTCATAATTATCATAAACTGTGTGGGACACAAGCCCAAAAGATAATATACATACATCATCAAGCTGATCCCAAGTATACATGCCGACAAGGCTATCAAAACGATGATACAATAAAACATAGACCGAGAAGGTCATGGAACATCTGACTATGCATATCTGTCTACGAGCCTCTACTGGAGTGCGTAACATAAAAAGGACTGGACAGGACCCCGCCGTACCCATCTGTACACAAAAAGGATCATACCAACTAGACTGCAGCTCCGGGAACAAGCGTGGGTGCTCTCCTGCATAACCGGGTAAGACGACTGTATGAGTCGAACCATCTCCTCTCTCTACACATTTGAACGTAGCGTCCCATAAGCAAAAGGACGTCGGTTTAATAATGTACCAAGTATGTAAGGCATGAGTAACAACATAATGAAAGTATGAATACAACATAAGATAAGATAGATCACCCTGTACCTCTGAGTTCCTCTTAAGGCGGATGTCATGCATACTTAGTGTTACGCCTCTTGGTCTCGTCGTATTAGAACCTATGGTTTCATAGTCGGGTATACCCTTAGAATTGAGACTCGTGTCCGAGTTTTGGAGATAGGAAGTGCCTTACCTCGTGTACTAAGATACCAGCAGGTATCCCGGGTGATTTACTGGGTTGGAAGTTGAACGAATCGAATACTTGAACTGAACTGGAGAAGTCTGCAGACACCAGTCATTGTCGACGGGTCGTCGACATGGTCGATGGGCCGTCATTGTGCGGCGTCGACAGGGTTCCATAGCTTGGAGATCTGCAGGCGAAGGTCGACGGGCAAGTCGACTGGTCGTCGACCAGTCCGTCGAACCGCATCGCTGGAGCTTTTTAATTCCGAGTATAAATATGTGGTTCACGGCCCTATTTCTTATTTTCTCTCTTCCAAATCAGAGAAAACCCTAGTATATTCATTCCCAATATTTCCTATCATATTAGTGAAGATTTGGCAAGATACGAACCCCGTAAACCCAAGCTTGTAAAGAAGAAGGTTGATTCTAGGGTTTCTTCAAGGTTGTGAAGCTTAGAAAGTTGGAGTTAAAGTGATTCTTGGAATCGTAGGCTCCTCAAGGTATGTGAATGATTCCTACCCTTGTATTTGAGTTAATTATCGAGAGTTTTAGTGGTTTTAAGTAAAAAGAGGGTATTTGTGGAAGTGGTAAGTTGATGAAGGGCAAGGTAGTGATTTGAGGCTATTTTAAGAGATGATTGGGGATAAATTTGAGTATATATTTATATATAAGTGTTGTTATTGTTGTTGTGGTTGATGTTGGATTGAATGGGAAGTTGAAGGGTTGTTAAGCTTATAAGGGAAATGTTGCCCATAATTTGTCATGCTCTATTCGTATAAATGATTAGTAACCGAGGTAAATAGTCTGATTAAGGCTTACGTTATCTTGATTGTAGACTTACAAAGTTCGAGAGGTAGAAGTTGGACGATTGGGTATACTTCAAGGTATGTTAAGGCTATCATTTCTTTCTTTTGGCATGACCTTATGACATGAACCGAACGAGTAAGCGAGCTCCCATATTAATCTACTCTTAGCAGCACTACGAGTCCTTCAGTCTTTGATGTTCCTGTATTCCGTCTATTATCGTTGCTTCTGTTCATGGGTCTTGAGATTTCTTATATTGATGATGTTAGCTCAAAGAAGGTTCATCGGAGATAGTACGATCTCATGTCACTCCGAGAGCTCTATGTATTCATTTCATTCATGCATTGCATCCATATTCATCTATGCACATTGACCCGTCACCAGAAGGCGTTATATACGCACTATTATATTATTATATATGGATCGGGCCGTACGTTCCTCGGCACTATTATATTATTATATATGGATCGGGTCGTACTTTCCTCGGCACTATTATATTATTATATATGGATCGGGCCGTACGTTCCTTGGCACTATTATATTATTATATATGGATCGGGCCGTACGTTCCTCGACACTATTATATGATGTATGGATTAGGCTGTGCGTTCCACACCACTATCAGTTAAACTATGACCTCTATATATACATGGGCATGATTATCATTGAGAGCATGCATATTATGCAGATACACACAGATACTAGTTCATACAAATACATGCAGATAGCCATTTTAGTTTATGAGTTCAGATTTTATTCATGACTCTCATCTATATACATGTTGTTCTTATGCCTTTCATACTCAGTACATTATCCGTATCGACTCCCCGTTACTCGGGGTGCGTTCATGCCCGCAGTGTTCGGTGTGACCGACAATGTTGTCTAGCTTAAGTAGGACTTCTATCCAAAGAATGGTCGCGCTGCTCTATTGATCCGAGTCGTAGTCTATTTTGGTATGTAGCCCGGAGACGTATATGCATATGAGCGCGACGGGGCCCTATCCCGTCCTTTCTACGGCATTCCGCAGAAGGTCCGTAGACAACAGTAGGTATTAGTCGGGAGATGATGTAGCCTTGTCGGCTCCCATTCTTTTGGTACGTATACGTAGCGGCAGCCGGCTTGGTTTACTCGTTTTTTTTTCAGTATGTATGTGTAAGTACGGTTTGTACTGAGTTTATAATGTTATTCTTTCATGAGGCAGTAAGAGATCAGTTTATGCCATTTATGGGCCCTTGATATTCAGTATGGTTCAGATATGTGTTTAGGGGTGTTTGGTCACTAGAGGTCAGACACTCGTCACGACTCATCGGTTTGGGTCGTGACACTTAGCTTTTAAAAAAAAACATTTTCATATATATATATAAAATACCGTACTCGGCCATATAGGCTCGCTGTGAGGAAATACATACATATATAAAGCATGCATGAGAGCCCAAATAAAAGCTATAACTCTATCGGAGTGACGTAAGGTCAGAGCTTCCGATTATCATTATGGAACTATCATCATAAACATATCTCACCTTGAAGGAACAATTACCATAAGGTGAGATTAACATCAATAAATAAGATCAATAATCATGAGATAAGTGTCAACAATATCATAAGAACATCAAGACCCATAAGCTTCTAGTATTTCTAGGAATGGAGTCATTATGAAGGACATTTGTGTAGGTTTGTATCAATATGATCATGCCATAAGAAAGAAAGGGGGCAACCTTAACATACCTTGTCTCCTTAATTTATTGCCAAATTCATTTCGGTTACAACCAATTTGGCTCAAATTGAATCCATTGTTTCCCAATTAAAACCAATATTTAAAATTAAGCCGATTTAGAGTATAATTGAGACGAATTAATCATTTAATTAATTAATCAAGCTTCTTGACATAGTAAAATATTTATTTGCAAAATCGACTAGTCATGCTAATCAAGTCCTGAAGGACTTTAATTTGACAATTAAGATACGTACGTAATTAAAACACTTGTTTTTTTTTTGTGTAAATTGATTTTCTAATTGATAAATAAACATAATTAATGCTTAAAATTATACGTAAAATATACATAATATATATTGGGATATTTTGCCAATTCATTGGCAAAATATCACTCAAAGCTGTTTTAGAAAGTATTTTTTGGATTTTCTAAATAATTCTTTTACTCTGTTTGCGATTCAAGAAGCTTGATTAGTTAATTTGAATTTTTTGGATGACAAAAATTGGGTGTCAACAACGTCAGCACTTTGGGGTGGTATTTATTCTATTTTAAAAAATTTAGGGGGTAATAGGACCTGCATAAAAATAAGGTGTGTTCCTGAAATTTCGGGTATAATTCAAGGGGGTACTTATGCCTTTTCCCTAAAATTGGATGTGTGTGACATCGTCTTATGGTGTTATGTCAAGATGGTCTCACTAATATGTTGAGAATAAACATGTGATCTTGTGATATTTTGTGAAGTTATGGCATAAACACGAAAGTCTGGATTTGTTATGTGTAGGTGCAATATCTGTGAGTTGTTTTTACGTCCGTCATCTCTTAGTGTGTTAGTTTTAAAGCATTGCTAGGAAAAGTAATAAGCAACTTTCTGCCAATTAATCCCGTCACAAATAAGGTACGCCAAATTTGATGTTTGTTTAGAACAAAGTTTCAAACGTTTATGCCGTACTTTCAAGAATATTAATATCGACAACAAGATTCTTGATGATGACAGAGCAACCACGATCGATGAAAGAATCATACACCAAGACGTATGTCTATAAAGAAATATTAGGTGAGTTACGCTTTATTGCATGTTTGTACCTGATAAAATTATAATATGTCAAAGAACCACTTATATCTAATTAAACTTCGAATGTTCATCATCATAGGTTCACACGATATTCAATCATTTTGACTTCGACAAACAAGCTAGCATACGAAGATCCATATTAATCAATCACAGAGACGTACTTTATTCTTTCATGTATTTTAGTCGAAAATTTGTTTAAATAATATTGATAGTCCTATTTTACGAAACTATGTACAATATGACTCGACATATATTACACATGTAAAGCCCACTCTAAAATTAGTACTCTCTCTGTCCCAATTTATGTGGTACCATTTGACTAGGTACGGAGTTTAAGGAAAAAAAAAAGAATACTTTTGAAATTAGTGGTCTACAATAAGTTTTAGAGGTTTGTGTGGTTGTAAATTACCTCATAAAGTTAAGTAGGCGTTTGGCCATAAAAATCAAATATCTCTCACTTTGTTTAGAATTTTTACGGTTGGAGTTGAAAGATGAAGTTGTGTTTGGTTATCGTTTTTGTCTAGCATATTTGATCGTTTGAATGTACTAATAGTGAAAAAAGTGAAAACAGGGTTTTAGGTATTTTTTAAATTCTAACTACAATTTCAAGTTTGGAATTTTCATGGTCAAATGCTGATCTTAAAATAAAATAAAAAAATATTCAAAAAAAGTAAATATTTCTCATGTCCAAACGACAAATACTTTTACATATAGAAAAATAATATTTTTTTGAGATAAATTAAAAAGAAAATGATATCAAATAATTTGGGACAGAAAAATACACATCAAAGGACCCAAAAAGGTCGAAACGAGAGGAAAAAGAAACTGTAAAACTAGTACGGTACTTAAAAAGGAAAATACGGGGGAAGCACAAAGAACAGCGGTAGATTGGTATTCCTAGATCTTCACGCAAATCCCTGTCAATTACCAATAACATACCATCACGCCCAAAGCGCACATTAGCACTAATAGCAATCCTCTCCCAGAAATAGGCGGGACTTTTCGAAACTATTACATCTTTCCCCCCTAAAATTTCTGCCACCCACTGTTTTCTATCTCTTTTTTGCCTCTTAACAAAACCCTAACCCGCCAATAGTTTTTCCCCTTAATAATCTTAATCTAAATAAATAGAGTAATAGTAAATACTACTAGTTGGGGCTGGGCAAAAAGCGCACAACGTTGAAAGAATTTGAAGCGACAAAGGCGATGACGGATAAGGGGCAAGATGGTAATAGCATATCGGCCATTAATGGCGGTGACAATCAAGAATTACTGCTAGTTAAAAAGGTTCAAGTACAAGAAGAGATTACCCTTTTCACAGAAGAAGGAAGCCAAAACGGCTGCGTTGACGGTGTCGTTTCGGTTAGCCAAAACAGTACTAGCGTTTTTGGGGAGGAAAAGTCTGAAAATAAGGCAGAGGGAATGGAGGATTCGACTATTGTCAAGGTAGAGAACGAAACTGGGGATACTATTATGAAGGAAGCTGAGGGAAAGGGAATGGAATCTCCGGTGGAGGAGAGGAAGTGCGAGAAGGAAACCGCGACTATTATGGAGGAGAATTTAGATCTAAAAAAAGAAGAAGGGATGGTCTTGACGGAAGTCGTTAAAAAACCAAAAGGAAAAAGGGGGAGACCGCCCAACAAAGATAAGCAAAAGAAAAACATTGATAATAAAGAGAAGAAAAGCAATAATCTTGGTAGGAAAAAGAAAGAGGAAAGCGATAGTGAGAGAGAAGAGAAAGACGAGAAAGAGAAGAAAAGCAATAATCTTGGCAGGAAAAAGAAAGAGGAAAGTGATAGTGAGAGAGAAGAGGAGGAGGAGGAGGAGGAGAAAGAGAAGATTGATTCTGATGAAGTGACTGCTGGTAGGCCAAGGAAGTCAAGTTTGAAAGCTAGGGAGAAGTTAAGTGTATATACACAGGAAATGGCTGAATGGGATGAAGAAGACCGCAAGACAAGTAAGAAAAGAAGGGGTAGGAAGAAAACACAAGAGAACGGTGATTGTCAGAAAAAGCATGGAAGAAAGAGGTTTGTGGAAAATGGTGGAGATTCGGATAGCAAAGAGGAGGGAAATGGGAATAAAAAACATAAGGCTGAGGGAGAAGAGTCAGAGTCTGGAAAACATTCTTTGGGCCAAAGGAAACTTCCACAAGATAATGCATCAAATCCCCGTAATAGAAAGAGGAAGGATGAGAATGTAAAAAGCTCTTACCATTCTGAATGCTTCATTTGATCATTCCTTTAATTTATTCTTTACTAACCCCAAATTACCAATTCAAAACATGGGCAGGGTAATGAGATTCAATCAAATATGTGTCATCAGTGCCAGAGGAATGACAAAGGAAGGGTTGTTCGCTGCACCAACTGTAAAACAAAGCGATACTGTGTTCCTTGCATGACCACATGGTACTCAAACTGGTTTACTTGCAAAGACATAATGCTCTGCTCCTTGTGACTTTATTTGAGCAGTTTGTCTCTTGATCAGATATTTCTATTGTCAAAACTCATAAGATGCTAAGCATTGAGGCTTTATATTTTGATTAATTTCAACCCAGTTATCATTCATTCATGTAGTTTTCTTTTTCTTTTTTTTTTCTCATGAGTGCCTTTCCCTTTATGATCAATAATAGGTACCCTGGGATGCCCGAGGAGGCTTTTGAAGAGTCTTGTCCTGTTTGTCGTAGAAACTGTAATTGCAAATCATGTTTGCGGTTGGACGGGCCAATAAAGGTTGGATTCTTTTGCTGTCTCCCTATAATTAAGTTACAGTCCTATTTTGCAAGTTAACACAATGTGATATGCCCTTATGGTAAATCTTTTTGCAGGATTTGAAGAACTTAAAATTTGAGATTAGCAAAGAAGAAAAGTTTCAATATTCTAAATTTATTTTGCAACAACTTTTGCCTTTCTTGAGAAGATTTAACGCAGAGCAAGTGATGGAGATGGAGATTGAAGCTAAGATTCAAGGTTTTATTATCTGTTTTAAAGATTAGATGCCGTAACAGTTTATGTTTTTCAATTGAGATGCCATATGCTTTTCACGTGGGGACGAGCTTAGGTGATATCTGTTTGCACAGTTAGAAAAGATAACAACATAGCCATTTTCCATATATTTGCAGTTTTGAGTTTGAAATGTCAAATAGGGAATGTTTTAATGCACATAGTTTCATGTAGCAGGTAGAGAGATATACTAACATCACCCAGGAAAAACCATATATATAATGCATCTTCAATTGCTTCCTATTGTAACTAGAATTTCCTTTTTCACATCTGGGCAGGGTTACCAGTGTCAGAGTTAATGCTGCAGAAGGCAAATTGTCAGGAGAATGAGCGAATGTACTGGTAAGCATGAAGAACCTCTTCTTTCCACGTCAGTCTTTTGGAATGATATTAAAATAAACTGAATTGAGCAATCTTTTCTGCAGCAACAACTGCAAAACATCCATTTTTGATTTTCACAGAAATTGTTCCAGTTGTTCCTATGATCTTTGCCTTACTTGTTGCCGGGAGCTTAGAGATGGTCACCTTAAGGGAGGTGAAGTAGAAGTCATCATGGATTTCGTTGACAAAGGGGTTGCTTATCTGCATGGTGATATGGAAGCTGATTCTTCACCAGGTACCAGAACTAGACCTTCAAGAAAGCCTAGATTTCCCAAGAAGATGGTTGAAAATGATTCCGAGGGTGATGCCAGGTTGGCATTTGAAATGGAACCTGGGGATAATGGAAGGATTCTGCCAGAGAATTCTGGTTGTCCTGCTGGTGAATGGAAATCCAATGAAGGTGGTAGCATCCCTTGTCCACCAGAGAATTTTGGTGGTTGTGGTAAGGGAAATTTAGAGCTGAAGTGCCTGCTGCTGAAAATGCCAAAACAACATTTGGTCTCTGAGTTGTTGGAAAAAGCTGAAGACATTGCCAAAAAATTCGAATGGGAAGACAAGCCTGAAGTTCCTCAGGGACTATGCTTCTGTAGAAATTTAGTGGATGAAAATGATATGCAGGAAAGTAAAATGTGTAAAGCAGCATCTCGTGACGGTTGTGATGACAACTATTTATACTGTCCAGCAGCTAAAGATCTTAAGCAGGAGGATCTGAAGCATTTCCAATGTCACTGGCGGAAAGGTGAGCCTGTGATTGTCCGCAATGTGCTTGAGACTGGGTCAGGGTTAAGCTGGGAGCCCATGGTTATGTGGCGAGCTTGTCGCCAGATAAAGAACTTAAACCACCCTCTTCTTTTGGATGTCATTGCTATCAACTGCTTAGATTGGTGTGAGGTCAGTTTAATACTTGCAAATCTCAACATTCCCTCCCTTTTTCTGAGTAATTCTAGTTGTCTAGGTAATCCCTAGTTTTATTTACCATTTTGGTCTGCTTCCTAAAGCCATCAGTTGTGGCTTTTTAGTTCTTAGTTTGCTAGACATTTAAATATTGTCAAAAATTTGCTTTCAGAATAATATGGGGTACTTTTTCCATCAGTGCAGTGTATCAGCTTTTTTCACTCATGCTTAGGACTTAATTATATTACAGATTGAAGTACCTGTCAAGTTAAAGTTTATATCAAAATCTAAGCACTTGATGCTTAATACAAAGTGCATTGCTATGGTTTTAACCCTGTTAGTACGGTTAGGTTAAAGCAACTTAATGGTTGTAGAGTGGGAGTGGGTTCCAATTATCTCTTTAAATGTGTTCCTATTGGATTAATTTATCCTGTTTGGTTAATAACCTTTACTATTGATAAGTTACTTTTGCTTTTGAACTAGTTAAAAATAAAATTTAATTGAGTAGCTAATTCTATTAATTGTGGAATGTTGCTTTCTCTATCATCCATAAAATGTATATTCTTTTAAATGCTGTGTGATCAATAGACTGCTTATAAAATGTTTATAATATCAGTTTTTTTTTTTCATTTCGAAACTTCTTGGGAAACACCACCAGCCACATATATTTTGACTTACAGCCCTTGTGGTCCGGCCGTTCCCCTTACCCCGAGCATCGCGGGAGCTCAGTGCACCGGGCTGCCCTTTAAGTGATATACAAATAATTAAGGACATTTGCTGTCAGAGAACAGAGTTTGTGGCTCTTTAAATAGAAGTGAAATCAATTTGAATGGGATTGAAGAAGTATGAAGGGAAGCTTAAATCTGTTAATATATTTTACTATGAAGTGCACAGTTAGCAGCAATCTCAATAATTTCAGACCAAGAAGCAGCGTGTACAAATGTCTGACCAGTGCCTTATCTTTTGCCATTTGTTGTAAAGAAATGAAAAGCTATATCGGTACATGTGTATTTTGTGTGATTTTGTTTGTCTGTGCGGCATGTGTTTTTTGTTTCATTTTTTTTTTCCTTTTAATTCTTGTATTTTGAAATCAACCCAACTATTCATGTCTCCTTTTCTTGAAAATAATAGCTCAATGCGATTTCCCCAAAGACCACGTAGAACTTCAGGTTTACTGGATCCAGTGATGTTCAATGTTTTAACAATGTTTTTCTTTCTCCATTTTAGTTTCTGAAGGCGGTTATTTGCTGTTAAGTGATACTCTAGGCGTGATGAATAATTTTGTTATTTCGTGGATGACTACAGGTAGAAGTTAACATCCACCAGTTTTTTAAGGGATATATGGAAGGTCGAACTGATAATGCTGGGTGGCCCCAGATTCTGAAATTGAAAGATTGGCCTCCATCAGATTTATTTGATGAACGATTACCTCGTCATGGCGCAGAGTTTGTTAACAGCTTGCCTTTTAAGGAGTACACACATCCACAAAGTGGCTACCTAAATCTTGCTGTCAAACTGCCAGACAAATCATTGAAGCCCGACATGGGACCAAAGACATATATTGCTTATGGAGTTCCTCAGGAGCTGGGGCGTGGAGACTCTGTCACTAAGCTGCATTGTGATATGTCTGATGCGGTATACCTAGTTTTTCTCTCTCCATTCTTTTGGAATGCTTAGCTTGTGTTTGGACATAGATTTGGCTGAAACTTGAAAAAAGAGTTTTTGAAAATGAGATGAAAAATGGTTTTTGGAAGTTGAAATTGTGTGTGCATGCATTTTGCTTTAAAAGAAGTTGAAGTTTTGTGAGTAGAAAACTTCAAATACTTGAAAAACTAGTATAAACCACTTTTTGAAACTTGAAAAATTCATCTTCAGAAGCTGCCCAAACACTGGTCACTTTTTATAACCAAGCAATGTTTAAAAATTATTTTTGAAGAGAAGTGAAGAAAACTTATGGCCAAACAGGAGCTTAGTCTTTTCTATTTTTCTTTGGCATACTATTCTGCTTTGGGTACAGTTAGAATATTTCTTGAAGAATGTGGACATATTCATGCTATGCGGTTTATTTTCAAAGGGCTCTGTAACTGTGATTTCATTAAGCTAATAGAAGCCAGGTAAACTGGTTCTACATGCTTTCCTGTTGAAAAAAGAAAAAGAAAAATGGAAGCCCTGAACATGTATCCCAGAAGCTAAAGTGACCTTAGGTTCTCTAATGTGGTTCAACTTATGCTTAGGACTAGAAGACTAAATGGTCCTAAATTCTGTTAAACTCCCGACTATGCGATGTGTAATGTCTGTAATATGAATGCCTCTTGAAATACTGCAATGCAATAATTTACTTGAGAGTCATACTAAACTGTTAACTATGTGTTTACCTATAAAAAGATGTCAGTTATGTGTTTTCTTATTTTATTAGGTCTTCTTTGTTAGATTTATCTACTTTAAAATTGTTTTGTAGGTGAATGTGTTGACTCATACTCAAGCAATAAACCTGACGCCTAAGCAGCTTTCAGAGATGGAAAAAGTAAAAAGAAACCATGCTGCCCAAGATAAAAAGGAACTTCAGATGGCTGGGGAGGAGAAACAATGCAAAAATGAAGTATCATCTGAGTTGATTGATGACCACTCCGTACAAGGTGAGAGTAGTAGAAGAGATGAAGAAAAAGCTGATCTATTTGAAGTTCAAAGCTTGAGTGGTGAACCAAATTGTGGCAATCAGTCAACTATTCCATCAGCTTCTTGTGTGGAACCAGAGGGAGATACTGGCACTGAAGTGGTAATAAATGGTGCAGTAAGTTCTACTATCACTTGTGAAGCAAATGGAGGAATTAAAATTGATAATGATAAAAGTGATGAATGCAAAGATAAACCAGTGTTTGGAAAAAGTGAAGTATTTGAGGATATAGAAGGGGGTGCACTCTGGGACATCTTTAGAAGGCAAGATGTTGCCAAGTTAGAGGCATATCTCAAGAAGCACTTTAAGGAATTCAGGCATATCTACTGTTGCCCAGTACCGCAGGTATTAATAAACTTGCTAAGCTTTTTACTTTGAAATGTGCGAGCAACTTGGCTTTGAGATATTGACAGTTACCTAGAATTGACTCTGAAGTACATTAAATGTTGGTTAAATGAAGTCAAAAGCTACACGTAGTAGAGGCAGATAAGAGCTTAGATAATATACAGACTCAGCAAGAAAGCCAGAGAGTCAGAGACTAAGTTCCTACGTTAATGTGCTGAAAATATTCTTTCAGATATCTAGTG
Organism: Lycium ferocissimum; assembly: GCF_029784015.1. Classification (NCBI taxonomy): domain Eukaryota; kingdom Viridiplantae; phylum Streptophyta; class Magnoliopsida; order Solanales; family Solanaceae; genus Lycium; species Lycium ferocissimum. The sequence continues at coordinate 40,959,529 of NC_081347.1, read as the reverse complement.
AGAGAGTGACGGGGAAAGGAGTGCTACACCCCAAACCGACCCCCTTGCTTTGACCTTTTTAACTGATTCATTAAGTTATTGATATGTACATGACAATGAACTGCCAATACTGTTGTTGTTGTTGTTTTTTTTGGGGTATAGGCAGCTTATTGGTCTGCTTGCTGACCTAGGACACAACGGCCTATCATGTTACATCATGTGGTGTTACATTTTGGGCAAGGTTTTTCAATATGAGACAACGTTTTTCCAAGATGAGAACATAATTCCTAGTCTTCCAATTTGTCTTTTTACTCTTTATTAGAGGGTGGGTCGGATGGTTTTAGAACTCCATCTTTCAAAGTTTGGATGAGGAAACAATTTATAACAAATTGTTTCTGACGTTGGAACCCATAAACATAAAGTTTGGTTTTAGTCTTTATGACATTTATGATGATGTTTTTGGTTGATATAGGCTTTGTAGAAAATGTATTTATCATTTCACTGATTAAAAAAAGAAAAGAAAATGTATATCATTTCCTTTTTCTGAGGTTAAAAAGTTTTACGGTCTCTGTCCGGCTCATTTATGCTTTAATATGTAAAGTTTTAACGGGCACCCAATGGTATGATATAGTGGTTGATGAAGTGGGTACAAACCTTAGAGATTAGGGTTCAAATCCTAGTTGAGACAAAAAACATTAGGTGGTTTCTTCCCATTTGCTTAAGTATTGGTGGTCAGGTAATCCTGATACTTGTGTTAGTGGGAGGTAGCAAGTGCCCGATGGGATAATCGAGGTGTGCGAAAAATCGCTCAGACTCCACAATTAGTAAACAAATATAAGTGCTTATTGTTAATTTTTCATGCTTATGTTTTGCTATGTCTTCTATATCTGCTGACTCTTTTTTTTGATAAGGTAAGATAAAGTTAAACGCACTAGCTCTTTTGGTCTTGTAATGTAGGTTGTTCACCCCATACATGATCAAACATTTTACTTGACTGAGGATCACAAAAGGAAGCTTAAGGAAGAGTATGGTTAGTGTTCATATATGAATTCTTAAGTTTTATCCATTTAACAAATAAAACTCATACTTTTTCCTTCTAACAATTTTTGCATTTATTCCGCATTTTACAGGAGTTGAACCATGGACTTTCGTTCAAAATTTAGGGGATGCAGTTTTTATACCTGCGGGCTGCCCTCATCAAGTTAGAAACTTGAAGGTGCAATTACTTGCCAAAACTCTCTCACCCACACATACATTACTCTCTTGATTTAACACTCTTCTAATTTTAATCTAATATTTGAAGCTATACTGACATATATATTATGCAATCCCTAGAGGTTGTGAAGGATAAATTATCATGTATAAATGCTAATATATCTTTGGTATGTATTAGGATTAGTAGATGTTGCCATGCTATGTTCAAGTATTCGACTAAATTATAGTGTGCAACAAAACTCACTAAAACAACTTTAGGGCCTAATTATAGTAGAGGTGTCTTTAGTTCCAATGTCTATTTGCAAATAGGTTGTGAGATATATAATTGAGAAATCTTGCAAGTTGATGTAGGTTAATTTAGGGCTGATTTATGGCTGGATGGGAGAAGTGATAATTTTTTTGATGGAAGTAGTAATATAAAAATTGCTCATAGATGTATAATTCAATAAGTAGAGAGTCCTGCAAATAACTTGCTTCTCTATGAAGAGCATCAAATTTTAGTAGTCATTAATAAATTGGTTGCTCTATAAGTGATCTGAAAATAGAAGCTCTTAGGTCGTTTGATAGGATGCATTAGATAAAATAATGTATGCATTAGCTTTGTGTATCACTAATTCCCTGTTTGGTACACTTTTTCAGCCTATGTATAACTAATGCAAGTATTAGTTATACACCGTATTTGGTATTATCCTATGTATAACTAATACATAGCAAACCATGGTATTAGCAATACAAGGGTTTTTTATACATGCATGAACATGGTTAAAGACACAATTGCCCCTGCTCTTTAATTTCTCTTGTATTTCTCTTTGATCCTTATTTTTCTTTGGTAGTTTTTCATAATTATGAGAGCATAGCGTATTTAAGACATGACGAATGTGAGAAAGCAAAGAGCAACACCCTCTAAGCTCATGATCTTTGAAACTCCAACCCATTCCTCAGTTAAACTTCTTTGTCAAATTGTTAGTTCTATCTGCACTGCTTGCAACAATAAACATCAAGTTATGTAAAGGAGAAAAAGGAAAAAGATGTGTCATCTATTATATATACGTTTGCTGCTTAACATTTTGTTTGTGGCACTTTAGCGTGCTCGCGTATATGATGCCTTCTATTTTAATAAAAATAGTTTTTATAAAAAATAGATGTTTCTCTTATTTATATTTTATAAGCGCCTAATCTTTTTGGGTATAGTAAACACTACTGAGACTTTTTGACCGAAAATTAAAGGAATTTTTCTTCGGATTAAGTAGGGAAGTGAAACAGTTGGAACAAAGGTTCCCTTTCTCAGTTTGTATTTTTCATAAGCTAAGTAATAAGCTGTTAGTGACGGAAGAAGTGATGAATTTCTCTTCTATTTGATAAGCTCGAAATAGAAAATTTTCAATTACTAATATCTACAGCACTTCTATTCCCTTGTGATGTAGTTAATCCTAGATGTGACATCATACAAAAACAGAAGCAACAATAGATTTATGATGGAAAAAAATGAAAAAGAAAGAAGGAGACAGGGAAGAAGCTTGTAGGGAAGCCAAAAATACAATTTTTGATTGCTCCAAGTATGACAGTGTCATTGACTGTAACTCGACAACAAGTTATATTTGCAATTGTACAAGTACACTGTTGCGATAAAAATAGTGTACAAAGCTAAAGAATGTGGAGGGTATTTTTGTAAACAAACAATCTTTTTAGAAATTATGCAATGCTTTAATACACCAAACCAAATAACACAACAACATACCCAGTAAAATCCCACAAAGTGGGGACACCAAACCAAACAGTGGGTAAGAAATAATTGCAGCATAACTAATGCCAGGATTACTAATACACCCTATTCAACACTATTCTTACACGCCCTACCAAACCACCCCTTAGGGCTTAGTTCAAGTGGCAAAGATTGAAAGCCTTGTGACTTAGGTTATAGGTTCGAGCCTTGTTTTATGTGAACTAAGCCTTGTATTTAAGTGGAGAAGGGTAGAGGGGCGAGCTCATTATCCTTGAGTTTCTCAAAAGCTACGGGTCGTGCTATGGGTTGGACCCTGATGGATTTCTAGGTCATTAAAAGAAAGTGTTCTGAGAATATATAATGTTCTTCTATATTTACAAAATTGTTTTCAACCAGTGTTTAGGAATGCGGCCGCTTCACCGCTTAAAGCGGTGGAGCGGCCCTCTTTTGCTGCAATGACCTAAAGCGAGGCTTGGCAAGTGACCGCTTCCATGTCTGAAGCGCAGAAGCTACCAGAAGCGAGAGGCGGAATTAAGCCCGCTTTCTTTGTTTTTTGTTTTAGAAGTTTAATTTTGGACAAAAAGACCAGTCGCGACTTTACCTGGACATTTCAGCGGTTAGGGTTTTCGCGTAGACCAGCTGCTTCTCCATCGACTTCAGCTAAGATTTTTCTTCTGCCTGGCACAACTAGTGCTAGGGTTTGTACTTCTTTCTTCTCTTTTTCGGTTCTGCTCTGTTTTTTTTTTTTTCGAGTTCTGCTTCTGTTTTTTTTTTTTTGGTTCTATTTCTGCTTTGTTTTCTTCTTAAATATGTTGCTGATTTTTTATTCCTAAATCTTAACAGTGATTAAATAATGTCCCAACCCGACCGGCTTAGAAATATGGTACAAGAGCTAATGCGACCAATAGGAGCAAAGTTACATATTTTTATTTGTAACTATACATTTACCGGCGGAATTTGGCACCAAAAACATCTAATTGGTACTTACAGCAACGTTCAACGCTGTACAAGATGCTTGGAGGTTGTGAGGAAAGAAATAAAAAAATATGTTTAGGAAAAAAAGGAGCTAAAAAGTCAAATGTTACATCAACCAAATGTGACTAATCTTGATGACGATGATGATTATGAAAATAAGGTGAAGCTGTTGATTTGTCCCTTCCTTCAAAATCACAAAATCACAAAAACGGGCAAACGCAAACAATGCAACAATCTCTTCAAGTTATGGGATCAACTGGTATGAAAGGGTCCTTTAGATTGTTACTTTCAGTAGATGCCAGTTGATAATGCAGGGACAAGCGGTAAAAAAAGTTTGCAAGCCACTGCCAAGGGTATTTTGAGGGAGCGTGCAGTTGCAGTTTTTTCACGATGAATGTACGATGCAGGACTCTCCTTCAATTGTATCAACTATACTGACACTTTTGGAGCCTTGATTGACGCCGTAGGCCATTATGGTGCAGGAATGTAGCCACCCACTTATCATGAAGTTAGTAACTCTTATCATGAAGTGGACGGCAAGATTCCATCAAGATGTTCTCTTTGTTTCAGAGCACTATAGAGAAGATTGGAGCAGAGAATGTTGCTCAAGTTGTTACAGATAATGCAGTTGAAAATGTTAAAGTAGGTGCTATGTTGAAGGGAGTGTTCGCACACATATATTGGACTCCATGTGCAGTTTATTGTATGAATTTGATGTTCGGGGATATTTTCAAGGAAAGACCCTTCACAGGAGTTTTCACTAAGGCAGTTAGGGCAGATTCTTACATTGTTCAAAGGCCTTTGTTGTTGAACTTGATGAGGAGATTCACAAAACTAAAAAACTTGGTGAAACCTGGCAAGGCTAGATTTGCTACTGCCTACTGCTTTCTTGACTTTGCAACGTATGCACACGCAAAGGCCAATTTGAAAAGCTTGTTCATTTCAAATGAATGGAACAATAGTAAATTTGTAAAAGAAGTTACGGGAAAAGAAGTTGCATGCATAATGATGTCTTACACTTTTTGGAATAGTGTTGTTCATGCTCTTAAAGTTGGCGGGCTCTTGATTAAAGTACTTCATGGGGAGCAAAAACCACCCATGGGCTACCTTTTTGAAGTTATGGATAGGGTTAAGGAGTTTATTTGAAAATCATTTAGTGACCCGCATAAATATGCAAAGGTCTTTGACATCATTGATAAAAGGTGAGCGGATCAACTTCATCAACCTTTGCATGCCGCTGGGAATATATTGAACCTATCACTCTTTAATGATAACAATGAGATGAAATTACTAAATCCAAAAGTGACGATAGAATTTTATAATTGTGTTGCTAAGTTTTTTCCCGATAAAGATGAGCAAGATAATATAGGGGATCAATTAAGTGCTTATAGTAATGCTGATGGAACTTTTGGAATAGGAATGGCTATAAGACAAAGAAAGAAGAAGTCACCAGGTGAGCCAATTCGTCTATATTTCTTTATAGTTTAACTTTTAAGTTATTTCTTTATACTTATTAATTTTTTAATATTTGTTCTACTTTAATAGTTGTATGTCGGAGGCTTTATGGTGGAGACACTCCAGATTTACAAAAGTTTGCCATCAAAGTTCAGGTCTAACTTGTAGCTCATCCGGATGTGAGAGAAACTAGAGCGTGTTTGAACATGTAAGAACTAAGAAGAAAGATTTAGTATATTGAGATAACTAATTATATCTCAATTGTCTTAACTCCTAATAATTGCTTGGCACAACTTATTCGCAGATTCATAGCAAGAAGAGGAATAGACTAGTGTCTCAATTGTCTTAACTCCTAAAGCGCCTCAATGACCAGTTCTTAAAATACAATAGAACATTGAGGCATCGTTACAACACTCGCAATGTAATTGATCCAATTGGTTTGGACAGTGTTGATGATGCTAATAAATGGCTAACCGGATTTGAGAGTGCTGAAGATGAAGCAATTTTTGAGGTAGATTCTGATTTCACTTTCGGTGTTGTTGCCGAGGCAATGAGAGTTGAGGAGAAACCACTATGATTTAAGGGGGAATACTTCAAGCCAACATAAGAGGGGAAAAATAGTAGCTACAAATCATTCTCTAGCTGATGAGGTTGAAGAGGTTGAAGAAGTTGAAGAAGATGAATGATGATGGAGGAATACCAGATTTTGACAATCTTGTAGAAGAATAAGAATTAGATGTTGAACAATTAATAGCTTTGATTTTGTTTGTCCTATGGTCTATGGAGGATTTTGTGATATCTACTTTTTAGTTTTTAATACGAACTTTTGCTTATGTATACTGTCTATTTATTTTGCTCCTTTTTACCAAATTGCGCTTCACCTCTATGAAGCGAGCTCTTCGCTTCACGCTTCGTTTAAAGCGTGAAGCAGGGCCTTGTTGCTTTTTCTGCTTCACGCTTCCCTAACATTGTTTTCAACTCTTCAAAGTTCTTTTACACCTTCCACAAAGTCCACCTAAGCGCCAAAGGAGCTACTTCTCGTGCTCTTTTTTTCCCATTTCTTTTCTTGGAACTTCCATGCTAGTAACATCTTTATTCACCCATTCAATTTTGAGCATATTCCATTGCATGCCCTATTGTGATCGGTCATCGGAGAGCAACTGCTCAGCGTCCTTCTCTGTGACCGTCCAAGTGGGGAAAGACATATGCTCTTGCAATCCAAATTGAGGCAAGAGGAACGATGACTTTTGTTGGCCTTGTATGCTAGCTGCAATGGTTGACATGATCAATTAGCCTTCTAAAGACCCATCACTTGAAATTCTATATAGTTGGGTTGTGGCAGTTGTTCTCATTGAATCCTTTTGGGACCAAGGTATGTGTTATACGGGAAATGGTTGGCGCCGTTATTGGCAGCCCCAATGTCTCTATCTGTCTATCTCTAACACTACCTATGCTTTGGACATTTGAAGGAAATAGGTCTTTAAGAAAAAAATCGCCACTATTAGGAAGGTTGGCTTCAAAATTCTGTGTTAAGAGAAAATGACAAAAATGGTTCCTTATGTTGTTGGGGTAGGTCTAAAATAGTCCATTTTTAAGTATATCCTGAGGAGTTTTGGGCCCTTAAGTTTGTCATAAGTAAAACATTTTTGGTCTCCAAGAAGTATTTAATAAGAATTGTGAAAAAAATTTAATGGGAACTTACTCTTGGAGGCGTAATTTTTGTTATATTCGGTCTATTTTTGGTGTCTGGTGTAGTTTTTTAGGGTATACTTTTTGCTATTTTTATCCACGCTCAATTGTAGAACCATGAACTCCAGGACTCAAAGACAGAATCCTTTCAGTATGTTCACTAGACATAGTTTAAAACTTAGCTCAACCATAAACCCTATGTTACATTTTACATTAAAAGGAAATGACAAAATTTAAAACTTAATAAAAATGTGTTTTAGAGTAAGAAAAAGACAAGCTTAGCTAATTTTCTGTCACCCCCATTGAGTCACTGTTAATCCATATTTGAAAACATAAATAAGAATCCAAAACTATAAGAAACATCAAAATGAAATACAATCTTCAACATCTAGGTATATAGGTTATTGAATTCCATAAACGGAAAACCTTGTAATGAAATTTATTTCTTTTTGGAAAAGAGTTTTCTCAAAAGAAATTCCTAGCAAAACTTTGTAGAAGTAAAGAGCCCTTTAAAGATACTATTTTCTTTTAATAAAAAAAGGACCTTTTGGAACATCATCGAAGAACTTAAAATTAAAACTAACCAAAAGTTAAGGCTTATATGCGATTAAACTTTCCCAAACAGCAACAATAGCAACCCAGTGAAATCTCACAAAGTGGGGTCTGGAGAGGGTAGAGTGTACGCAGACCTTATCCCTACCTTGGGAGATAGAGAGACTGTTTTTGGTAGACCCTCGGCACAAGAATTAACAAGCTTTCCCAAACCCCTATACAAAGAGAACATGAAGCTTTACCTAATAAAGATGCAAGTGAGCTATGGAGAATGTTTTTTTGTTGAAAAAAATGAGAAAATTAAATGAAAACATAAAGCATCAAATGGCAATTTCTCATTTTTATTTATTAAGCATGTCACTCTAAACAATCCGAATGTAAATGAGATAAATTGAGTAAAAAAAGAAGGTTGTCATTGGTTCTTGGTAAACCTGAATCAAACATTGAAAATTCCAATATTGCCCGTGGTTGTCTACAGAAAGTTTGTCATTGGTTTTCTTGGTAAACTTGAATCAAATGTACACAAAGAAGATGCTGAATGTACCATCTAAAGTAAGTGAAAATTCCAGTATTGCCCTTGGTCGTTCTTCTCTTCACACTTCTATATAATAGAAAATTTGGGAACAAGTTTAAACTTTTCATTTTACCTTTTAATTAGATGCTTTTATAGCCACGCAGATATTATGAGAACTTTAAGACCACAAGTCTCGAATGTCTTCCTTGTTGAGTCAAATCATGGTAATTGAAGCAAAGGGTAGTTTCTTTGCTTTTGTTATTTCAATACCTTTGGTCGTATGCAGTTTATCGTAGTACAATGCTTTTATTTTAGTAGAAACGAACAAAAAAGGTCAATACTTATAATTTCGTATAAATATTTTGCAATTTTTAAGTTTGTTCTAATTGACAAATTTTAATAAACACATATGAATAGCAGCTAATAGAGTAATAAATGATTTATATTTATTAAGATAGTCCTGTCTAATTAATATTGGCAAGCTATAATCAAAGTATGAATATTAGTAAATTGGGGCACAGTTAATTTGTATTTTGAACAATAACACAACAACAACAACAACAACCCAGTGAAATCACACAACGTGGGGTCTGGGGAGGGTAGAGTGTACGCAGACCTTACTCCTACCAAGGTAGGACGGTTGTTTCCGAAAGACCCTGGGCTCAATAAAAAGCATAAAAAGAGGTCAGATAAGGCTAAGAAATTCAAAGCGATATGGAAATGCAAATAACGAAAGCGACACGGATAAAATAGAATAATCAAAGTACGAAATAACGGATAATAGCGAGAAATCGAGCACAAAGAAATTATCTTGCGATAATGCGCCTACTAATAAGGAAGGATAACGAGACTATCTACTAGCCTTCTACCCTAATGTGGGTCCTCCAAACCCTCCTATCTAAGGTCATGTCCTCGATAAGCTGTAACTGCGCCATGTCCTGTCTAATCACCTCTCCCCACTATTTCTTCGGCCTACCTCTACCTCTTCTGAAACCATTCATGGCCAACCTCTCACACCTCCGCACTGGGGCATCTGTGTCTCTTCTCTTCACATGCCCAAACCATTCTTGCAATATCCAACTTCTTTACTTACGTCATCTTGACAAAAAAGTTTTTTTTTTTTGTTTTTTTTTTTTTTACTGAACATATCAATTGCTTATTTTCAGTTTCAACTTTTCTACCCAAACACGCAACTTATTAGTAAATACAAATCCAACATTTAAAGAGTGGTTTTCAGCACTTGGAACATTTAAAGAGTGTTTTCCGGCACTTGGAGTTGGTGTGTAGAGACTACTTTTATTCCGCTAAGCCATGAGTTCTAAATAATATGAAAATTACCAAACTGAAGAGGCTTGAAAATATTTATATTTAATTTTGAAAAGACGAATTAATAGATGCACTTAAAAATGGTTAATTTCCATTTGTAAAGGAAAATTTAACAATTTCATCTTGTGCTTTTGACGTGAAACTCATTATATATTAAAGCGATGAAAACTCATCCCAGTGGAAGTAAAAATACTAGGTGATGTTGTCTATTTGCTAAAGTCTTGACAGATAAATTTACTAAGTAACTATGTTGGTGGAAGGTAGCAGATATCCAATCCTCGGTGAAATAATTGAGATGCGTGCAAGTTGGTTTATTTGTTTATTGAATATGCACATTATATCTTAATTTTCTAAAGAAGGTGAGAGATTGAGATATTTTGTGTAACAACTTTAGTTTATGGATAGAAACAACCATGTGCTTTGGACATGATTATATATGTTGGTGTTAGAAAATGTACTTGCCCCCTAATTGGTTGTATAGGAGTTTTCAAAGGGATTTATAATGTCGTGGGTTACTCCGCTCATTGCTTAAGGTCTTAGGTAGGATGTTGAAATTCTTTTACATTGTATCAAAGTCAAAACTTTGAAGTGCTCGTTTGCACAATCACTCATCTCATCATTTTCAATAGCATTTACTTATCTCTTTCAAAAATCAGCCAATTGAGCCACTAGCATAGTTCCATGCTCATTCATTAGCCTGTTGAGCCTATCTGTCTCCCTTCATTTGTGACACACAAATTGTCGAGCTTCAACTCTTTCTTCTTTGATTGAAAATAAAAAAAAAAAAATTAAAGAATTTTCGGTCCATGTGCAAACTCAAGAATCAGGTTATACATGTGGAAGGATGTTATAAATTATACTTGTCCCTCATTAATTATGTAAGGGTTTTCAGAGGGGTTTCTGCTTTCTAGTGTTTTGGGCCACTACATCATTGCCTTGAGGTTTTGGGTTGGATGCTCAAATTCTTTCAAAATTGGTGTTCAGGGTTCTAAATTAGTTGTGACCAAATCATTTTTGGAGAATAAAAACCCATTAATTGATCCCTAAATCCTAGCTCTAACACAGAAAAATTAAATCCTTATATAATATTACTCCCTCTGCCCCAATTTATGTGGTACATTTTCCTTTTTAGTCTGTCCCAAAAAGAATGATACATTTCTATATTTAGAAATAATTTAACGTAAAACTTCCCTTTTTACCCTTGATGAAATGATTTATAGTCACACAAATATCTATGGCTTGTTTTAGACCACAAGTTTCAAATGTCTTTCTTTCTTTCTTAAACTCCATGCCAAGTCAAATTATATCACATAAATTGGGATGGAGGGAGTAGTAATTAATTGTTTTTGTTAAAGATATAAAATAAAGTTTATTATTTTCTTTTGTCTTAAAAATGTTTTTTTTTTTTGATGACTTAAAAAAGGATTTGTGGATCAAAGCTTTTGAACCCTCAAAAATATGTACAAGACACATGGATTTTTGATCCAAAAAATTTAGGTTAAGAGGTTTCTTTTTCATGTTTATTTGGGAGGTTCTTCTTCTTCTTTTTTTTTTTTTTTGGAAAGTGGTTATTTTGACTATATTTTAAAGAAGAGAATAGAAATTAAAATTTAATACAGAACTCCACATTTAGAAATAACAAATGCACATACACTATAAGGTACCAATTGGTTAGGTTTACTCTTAGTTTTACATTTATTGTGTCTATTTGTAAAATGGCAAGGGTATTAAGTTCTTTTGGAATACTTTGGTTCCCTACTCTTGACAATGAAAGTTATTTGTTGCGTTTTCTTGTTTGCTAGGGCTGTCTAGTATTCAGAGCTTGTTGATTTTGAATGGAGTTTTGAGATGTGCTATATTGATGTTTATTTTCCAAACGGAACATATGACGGGAAACAATAATATATAGCTTGGTTCAAGCATGATTTGTTATGCTATATTCTAATTTTAAGATATCCTTTAAAATTGTGAATCTAGGTCTTCTGTAAGGGTATATTATCGTTGTCAATGCAAACTATATCAATTTATTCTGGCTGTGAAAGTAGTACGCTATCAGTGGCCTGTTAGGCTTGCATTTGATATAATTTTCTTTAGCTTCCTTGTTCTTACAATTGTAAGATATACGGTTTGGACATTAACAAAAGATTCGATGGTTGCTTTGCAGCAACAATAATTAATGTCTTGCATAATAGCACCCTAGGAAGGTGAGAATCTCTGGTGCTTGATAACTACTATGGGATGTGAAGTTGATTCTGGGTGATGAGCTAGCTTTAATTGGTACTTGAATAAACTGGTTGCTTTTTTGGGTGTGTCCAAAATATTCAAATTGTAAAGGTCCGAAAAAAATGAGGCCAACTCAAAGCTGGCAACTTTTTTGGACAATTTGAAGCATAAAGTACTGTCTCAATGTTAAGATTCTTTTGTTTGTATCCAAATGGTTGAGAATTAAAATATTACTTTTCAATTTATGTGATATAGTTTGACTTGGCATGGGGTGTAAGAAAAATAGGTAGACTTTTTAAACTTGTGTTTTAAAACAAGCCATAGATAATATAGGATGTTTAAAGTTACATTTTTTTAAAGTTACATTGTTTTCAAATATAGAAATGTGTCATTTTTTCTGAAAGGACTAATCAATAACAACAACAACAAGCCCAGTAGAATCCCACCATGTGGGGTCTGGGGAGGGTAGAGTGTACGCAGACCTAACTCCCACCTTGAAAGGTAGAGCGGCTGTTTCCGAAAGACCCTCGGCTCAAGAGAGGAAAACAACAGGAAAACAAGACAAAAGGTCAGATAGGGCCAAGCATATCAAAAACAATATGAAAACGAGGAATAACAAAAGCGAGAAAGTCATGGTAGAAAGAAGCATTAACTACCATAGATAAATAAGATAATCAAAGTACAAAGGCCCAACAAATATAAGCAGAAATCAAATGGCAATAAACGAAAGGACTAATCAATATATAATATAAAGCTAGGCAATAAAAAAGTGAGGTGGCATGTCTCAATGACCAGCATCACTATTTATCTTTTTTCTCAGAATTTTGAATTTTTTCCTTAATTTTCTGTCCCAAAAATTTGTAAAAATTATGGGCATTTATTTCATTTCTTGAAATCCCTCTATTATATTCCATTATTCCAATTAAGACTTATTAATGGGAACTAAATGCACAAAATGAAGAGAGTAGAATGGCACCCTAACTTCTTTTTGTATGGAAATTAGTAACGGAAATCATAAGTTGAGGTTTATTGGCACATTAATTTTTTACTGTTATTAGTGTTAGTTTGCCTCTTCAACTTCATATCAGTTACCAATAATACCTATAAATCATCACATTGAAAACTTTTCATCCTTCATCCTGTCTCTTCTCCATACATACATCTCACAAACCTAAAACCTTGAGAAACCAGTTCTGTTGCAGATTTAATATCTGGTACATTTGAGTTCTTGCCCCCGTCGATCCGAAATTTGTGGGTAACATGAAAAAGGAAAATTATTATTTCTGTTGCGGATCTGATATAGGGTTATTATCATTTTGTTCAATTCATGTTCATTGTGTATTCTCCCGGTTTGATTTCTTTGTCTTTACAATGTTTTTTTTTTCATTATTTATTGTAAATGGTTTTTTTCTTTTTCTTTGTTTTTTACGGGTGTAAAAAGATGTGCTAAATTATTAAAAGAATACGGATGTTGAATGGGAAGTTCTCACTGTATCGAAATTGATTCATAGTTTCATTATTTCTGCATATTAGAAGGTTGGTTTTAGTTTCTGAAAAAATAATCAGTATATTTAATTATGTTGGTCTCGACAAAATTGTTTGATTAAATTCAACCCGTTATGTCTTACTTGTGGGTTCACGACTTATTCCCCAATGAAAAAGTATGAACTGTGTTCAAATAATTTTAAACACGGATAACCTTATTTTATTAATATTCTAATAGGATAGTTTCACTATGAATTTATCAACTAACACGAATATGCTGAATTTCTAGTATGTACATGTTCGTTTAAAGTGTTTAGTAAACTTACTAATTACTTAGTGCTAAATAGTTATATGGGTTTGAGTTGGTAAGAATGGAGATCACAAGAATAAAACCATTCCAAGATATCTACTTTTGGCTGCGGATATTGAGCTCAAAACGAACAATAACTTAAAATGTTTTTATTTTGTATGGCAATGTTTAGTAAACTTACTAATTACTTAGCGCTAAATAGTTATATGGGTTTGAGTTGGTAAGAATGGAGATCACAAGAATAAAACCATTCCAAGATATCTACTTTTGGCTGCGAATATTGAGCTCAAAACGAACAATAACTTAAAATGTTTTTATTTTGTATGACAATTTTTAGTTATAAGATTTAATTTATGTAACTTGGTTTTCTAACCGTATTTTAATATTTTGAAAAGTATTAATTAGATAAAACTAAAATATTCGTCATTACAATCCAAATTATTAATAAGTGTATATTAACCCTAAATGTATGTTGTTTGTTAGCATTTTCTTTCTCTCGGGAAAATGGAATACATCTAAATTAAATATTAACCTGGTCGTTTTGTAAATTTTCAATTTTTTTTAACGAGTGCGCTTTTGTTAGCTTTTTATTTCTCTCAGAAAAAAGAAATAATGTTTAAATTAATTATTAGCATGACCATTTCGTAAATTCTCTAACCTCTTTTACAACCGCGCTTCGCGCGGACAAATTCACTAGTTAGTACATAATGTCACATAAACTGCAACAGAGGGTACCTTTTTTAAATCTTTATTACTGCCATTTTAGGTTGGTAGCTAAATGTTCAGTTTTGTGTTCTAATTCTTTAGTTTTGTTGTTTATTTGAGTTTCGCTTAAGCCTTGTTAGTAGCTGTAGTATTAGTTGGATGCTTTGCCACTCCTAGGAGGTGCTTTGGTGGTAAGTTTCAAGAGGGGCCTGTGGTCTCTTTCTTGGACCGATAGTAAGCAATAATTATAGTTGACATAAGTTACTCCTTTTATCCGATTTTATGTGATATTCTAAAAAGACTTTGACACCTTTGACATTTGATATTTTATAGACGAGTTAGATAAAGGAACATGAAACTATTATTATCTTTCATTTAATTGTTGGTAGTAGAAGTGATTTTGGTACTTTTTATGTTAAATGTCTATTTTTGTTTCTAAACTTCGTGTTCATCTACAAAAGTAGTATTGATGAAACGCAAATGTTATGGATAAAAAAATCAGTAACACATTATCAAAACATAGCTTGAGAAAACTACTGAGGAAATTTGAAATCCATATTTGAATAAATAATATAAATTAATTTTTTGAAATTGATCGGTGTTTTTATTTCATGTCACCTAATTCCAGATGTTTTAATTGTTTTCATGTCTATGTCGTAGTTGGTTGTTAAGTTATATTTTCTGGCATTACATTTATTGGTATGTGTGTATAATGTTTTTCTTCATTGGTCTTTATTCATAAAACATGCCTTATAATATTGCGCTTTGCAATTAAAGTTTGCAGGTTTTGACACATTTCTATGCCTTTCACCTTCAACAATGTGGTGCTCTGTATTAGTAGTAACATTTATCAACACACTTTCTAGCTGCATTTGTGTTCTTTTCAAAATTCTGGGTATGCTCATCTAATGCATTGGCAAATGACGGGCATGTTCTGTGTAGTAGTTTCCGCTAATCTCAAACTGCAAATATTAGAGATTGTTTTTATCTTTTATCTGAGTGAAATTCGTTAATATATTTACTGTGTTCATCTGGTTGCTAGTATTTACTTCACAATGCTGTTGTGTACTTGGACTTTCACTGTGTAACAAATTTTAAAACTTGATGTTGACTTTAAAAATACTCACTTTTTGTGTAACAGTCCTGTATAAAGGTTGCTCTTGACTTTGTGTCTCCGGAAAATCTTCATGAGTGCATCCGTCTGAGTGAAGAGTTCCGCACTCTTCCTCAAAATCACAGAGCCAAGGAGGACAAGTTGGAGGTATATGTAATTGGATAAGGAGTTTGGGTTCTTTCCTTCTTTTTGTTCAGGAGTGCTTACAGTATTTTATTGAAGGGATGATTATGGTAGTTTGCTTTTATGGTCAATTGGTGTTTTATACTTTAACCTCGTTTCTATGGTCTGTTGCTTTCTTCTTTAGCTTTCCAGAATCTGGATTTTTTATACTGTTATAAAGTGACATTGAGTTGAATCCTGCATTTGAGGGAAAAGTGTGAACCAGATGAATATAGAAGTAATCTTATGATAATTGTTCGTCGGCATATGGTCACATTTTAATTATGAAGAAGTTATTTTGATCTGTTTCTATTTATTTGTTCATGAGGAAATGTTTTTGGAAAATTATGTATTTTCTCATGTGTTTATGTTTTCTTGGTGGTTCCTTCATTGTGACAGGTGAAGAAAATGAGTATTCATGCAGTGAGAGAAGCTCTAGTTGAATTGGGAGCACTTCCAAAGTAGGTTTCATTAACTCTAGCTTCTTGCTTTGTCTCTATTCACCTCTAATAACCCTGTTCCTGTGAACTTCTCCCTTTTTTTGTGGTTCCATACCTCATATATGAATCTAGAGTAAGCAATCTACTTGTAAACATTTGTTTCTTGGTGGTGAAATTTGTGTAAGGATGGGCTGAATAGTTTCTCAAGTGAGTTCATATCATGAAATCAAAATGCGCTGTCAACCACATTCTGATTTCCAAGTTAAATCTAGGTTATGCTCTTTGTAATATAAAAAAAATCTCTTCATTACATGCCTTTACCTTCTCGCTGGAAGAGCTTTATCTTCTAGTTTCTTGAGAATCGAAGTGGAGTTTTGGTTATTGCTACAGTATCCAAAACTGTCTTTGCTTCCAAACTATAATTAGTTCCAACTACTTGGTTACTTTTTGATTTCTGTGTTTTCCCTGTGTCATTGTCGTATTTTTCTGTAGATTTCATGGTGCCGTATATTGTGAAAAGACTAATTTTGTACCTTGATTCATAGGAGTTCGTCTGGCAAGAGTGAGAACAAACAATCACAAAAGAATACAGTCCATAAAGATAGAGAAAATTCAGGAGAAGATCAAAATGGGATTTGCCAGGATTAAAAAGAATGACAGGACGAGTCTCAGTAGTTCGAAGAAGGATTTTGAAATGAATCGACAAAGGCTCTAAGGGAAGAAGCACTTTTTGGATTATGAATATGCAGGATTATCCAACTTTGGTTGTATTTAGTTAATCTCCTTGCTATATAGGCCTACTCAATTTTTGTGCAGCTTCTGGGGCTTTCGTATGTGCATTAAAGTTTTATTATTTGTATCAATGAAAATGGTCATCTTAAGTTTAATTTTTGTCAATCTAGTTACTAACACTTGTTATTCTGAAGGTCATCTTCACTTTAATTTTTTGTCGAGCCCTAATGCCTCAGAGCTCCAAGTAAGAGGGGATTTTGCCTTATTCTTTTTCAATGTGACATTCATTGCTCTTCTAGTAGGATTAAACTAGTGTGCTGGGGCATTCTTGGAAATGGGTTGAGCAGCTGTCACTTTCAAGTATTGTTGCATTCTTTTTGAATTTATTGGGGAAGCGCTAACACTATGCTTCGTTACGGGCTTCCAATTAGTGGATCCCTTTTAAACAAATTCGATTGTAATTTTGATGGGGAATACCTAGAATACTAGGGTGTGAAAAAGAATCGTTTTGCTATCGATTAATGGTTTTATCAGGGGCAGCGTATTTGATTGTTTGGTCATGTGGTCTTCTACATGCAATGTAGGTTTATATAAGCTGAATTACATGGTATCACGATTTGTTGTGTGAATGTGAGTTATATCATCTGCTTGTAAAGGTGTGAGGCCACCGTTGTAGATCTGCCGTGTATTTTAGGTTGGGACGGAGGTTGTTTAATGGATTGCAAAGTTCTGATGGGATGTGGTGGTGGCACCAGAACACTGTTTCGTTGCTGTGTTGGTGTATCTTGTATGTCATATCTAGTTTGTGAATTTTTCATTACATGTTTTCATAGTGTTCTGTAGTTAAATCTTATCACTTTGTTTGGATTGAATTTCATAATTATGTGTGCGTAGTACTCTCCGACATTTTTGTCTTTTTTTGTTTTTGTTTTTTCTTATTATAAGTCATCACCATAGGTTACATGCACCTATGGTGTTGGGGGGGTTTGGCTTGACCCCTACCTCATATGTTAGAATCCAAATGGTGAAAACATAGAGGGGGACATAGGACCTTACCTCCTCAAAATACATATGTTTACTGAGTCTACTCAGTACTTTATATCTCTGAAGCTCCCAAAAGATTTGGAATTGGTTAGTGTAACTATACATGTCTCACCTACAAATTATAAGAGCATCACAACTAACCTGAGAAGGTTATTAAGATAGGATAGAAACTTCTAAAGGAGTATTCTTCCTTATCATTAAGATTCTAGTAAGTAAGACATTCAAAAGTTGGGAAGATAACCTTCCCATTCTAATATGTACTAAGTAACTAGAGTTAGAGATGATCTCAATGTACATCATAAGTCGTTGTTGGGGTGGCTTGAGCAGCCCCTTATGCAATCCTGCCAGGGTTCATTGTTGTGGCTTGGCATTTTGTCATTGTAGATATTTGTCTGATAGGGCCAGAAAGTTATGTTGACTTGAGCTCTTCTCTGCCTGTTTGTTGAGTATTGCTTCTCTTGGTAGAGTTCTTTTCTGGGGCTTGCCTAAACTTGAAATTAGGAAGTTGAGCAAGATTATGTAATTTCCCCTTACCTGTTCCTGGGAGTGTGATGTATATTAGGGATTCAAAAAGGAGCCAAGCTGCTTACCATCTTGGACAGGGAGTCAACAACAATATTTCCTTCCCTAAAACAATGAGTCACTGTAGTGTGTTGATCTTCGCTAATCTTCCCGCACTTTTGGACCATAGTATCAAGATTCCAAGAACTGTGTTTATCCCTTTCATCATGTGTCACTAATTGGTAGTGTCACGACTCGACTACGGGCCATGACGGTTACCCGGGGCTAACCATCGAGCACCGCTCATACCATTACCCATCATACACATCAAGCATTCATTCATTAATCTTATATTCAAATCATAAGAAAATCATTTTTCACTAGAAACATATTTACCTTTATATACACAAGCCCTTCGGCTATCAAAATAATATATACATACGATGAGAAACTGTGAGACCATATTACCCACACATACGTGTCTACGAGCCTCTACTAGAGTGCTAGACATAGGGACGGGACAGGACCCCGTCATGCCCAAAACATATATATATATACACAAAAGAATAATCAATGGCACCTCCGAGAAAATGGAGTGCTCTCAAGTCAGCTAATAGCTCTTACGAGTCTGGATCACCTCCCTATCTACCTGTGGCCATGAACACAGCGTCCAAAGAAAACGGACGTCAGAACGAACATTGTACTGAGTATGTAAGGCATGAATGAAATGAACATAATAGAGAAATCATATGGCATAGGATGAAGATATAACCTGCGTACTTTTTAAGTGTGGATACATTTCATACATATATCATACATAAGCATATCATATGTATTACCATAGCGTATACATCATCATATTATATATACATCATCATCGTTAACCCGCGTCCGGGTAACCATCATATGCCGCCCACTAGTGGTGATCATGTCCGGCCTTCTAGGCGCGGTGGAATCATAAGCAGCCCGCCTTAGCGGTGACATGTCCGGCCATTTGGGCACGGTGGAATCACAAGCAGCCCGCCTTCGCGGTGACATGTCCGGCCATTTAGGCACGGTGAAATTATATCATCGTGCATATCATAGACTTATCATAACTTAGCATCATTATACATTTATCACCAAAACATACATTAGAACTTGAAGGCAACTATAGCTATGTCGGGGTGACATAAGGTCGTAAACCCCCGATTGCGTTATGGAGTGATCATAATCGTTATATCTCACCTTGGAGGGACTAACGTTTTAAGGTGAGTGCACATAAGGAAAACATCAATGGAACTATATTTAGGGTCATTAGATTGTAGAAACATTATATCGTATTCATAGCAAGAACTCTATGGAATTAACATATCATGGACTTTAGAACTTTTAGGCTCAACTCATAGTCCTCATCATCATGCTCGCATCATATCTCTTTTCTTTATCTTATGACAAGCCCTTTATAACCATAGACTCATAGTTTCCGATGTGTAGGAAAGTCATGGAAATGTAGGAAAATTCATGCCATGGAGTCATGCCTTAGAAAGAAGGGACTAGCCTTACATACCTTTTTCGTTTAACTATTCTATCACTTGCTCGTTCTCCTTCAATGCCTACGTTTCTACCTTCAAGAGAATTCGCATTAACATTAGCTAGATTATATGTACATGCTTACTAATGCTAGAGAAAATTTGGCAACATTTCCTTTGTTTATACAACTTTCCTCATATCACATATCAACTCCCAATCATCCATAACAACATTCACAATATTATAGGCAACAATCATCATTCATCTACATTATCCACATTTCTCAATTTCACTTCAATTTCTCCATAATCATGGTCATAGTTCACTATTGCGTTTTCTCACATATAATACTTATCCCATGTTCTAAATGTCATTCATAACCTACTTACAATCATAGCATATCAATATTCATGATTCACTTCAAACTACTATTCAAAAATGACACTATTCCCACATTCATGACCCATTTTCTATATCGTTCTATAATCCAAGTGTTTCAACTTCTCAATACCTTAAACAACATGAAAATACCATAAAACTTACCTTAGATAGTGTAGGAACAAGCCTTGAGTGGAAATACTCTTCTTGCACCAAAGCCCTAGTTCACTTCCAATGGGATTTCTTGACTTGGATGAACTCTAATGAATTTCATACACTTAATTTTGTTGGTTTGATGAAGTTGATCATAAGTTTCTCTTGGGTTCTTGTGGATGAAGAGTGAAGAGGATTCTAGAGGGTTCTTGAGTTGTGGAGAAGGGAAATGAAATGAATTAAATGAGAGAGAGGGTCCTTATATCATTTTAGAATCTGACCCGACACGAACATACGGACCAACATACGGTCCGTATATTTTATATTGACCGTATGTCTGGTCCAGTGAAGACCCTCATTCTGGGCAGAACATACGGTTGGACGTACGGCTAGTATGTTTGGCCGTATAATGCCCAGCTTTCCGAAGTTCGTTCTCATCGACTCGTTTGATCTCCAATCCTTATAGAACCTTCTTAACACTTGTTTAACACCTCAATACCAATCTAAGGGTCGTTATCACTCTTCCCCAAAACATCATTAAGCCATCATTAACTTAACACTCGTAAATCTTACCCGACGCACAACACATCCCTTGCTTTCATTAACAACTTCCTTCCCTTACCTCAAATGTCTTTGAAATCTCGATTAGGATCATCAAATGCTATTTCTAACTTATCAAAACATCATATACGTCGTGCCCTTCGTTAATCCATTCACTGTACGTTAACGAAAAATTTCCAAGGTGTAACAGGTAGTTCATCTCTAAGATAACATTCTTGATGTCTCTCTAGTAGTAACATAATAATCCTTCTAAAAAAAACCTGCATTTCTGGTGAATTGTTAGTGCAGAAATGAAGTCCTCCAAAGAAATGCCATGACTAGGACTCTATTTCTGTTTCTTACAATTCCTCCAATGCCAGCTTTGTTCTGAAGAGAGTTGCTGCTCCCATATGTATTGAGCTTCAGCCAACTTTTAGTTGGTTTGGCCCAAGTTATAGAGGTGCTGATTATATTAGGTCTAAGATCTTCACAATCTATACAAAGTATGCCTTCACTTAGTGAAATCCACATTGATGCCTTTGAACTTTTCATATGAACCTTGAGGTGGAAGACCACTTCATGGAAGATTCTTGCTATGGTGCATTTCTTGTTGCCATATCTTGTACTGCATCTTGCAGACAAAGGCAGGAATTGCTTGGCATAGCCATCTACACATGCAGTTGTTACTTTTGAAGCTCCATGAAGATTGGATCATTAACATCAGAGAGTCATTGCATAGTCGAACTCCCACGACCTGCAAAAGATTACCAAATTTAGTAGTTGGGTGACTTTCAATGAGTACATGCTTACTGCTTTCCTCCACAGGAGGTGTGCAATAGTTGTATTTAATAGCAGTGTTAGTTTTGAATCTATGGAGTGCATCATCAAAAGAAGTTTCTTTTTGAGAGCTCTCTACAGGTTGAAATTGATCTTGAATGGTACATCCTTGCTCCAGAAGTCCTTCCATGGCCATTGAATGCCTCTTTTGTATATAGTGTGTTTTGGTTTGATGTGTTGTGGAATTACGACACATTTGATGTCTTTTAAACAGAGTTTTGATTGATTTTAAGTGTGTTTCGTGTCTTTTCTTATTTTATTTACTGTGTTATAGGTATTCGGAGATAAAATGGCAAAAACAAGGAAAGTTGCATAAAAAGCCCAGTTCTGAAGTTTCAGTGATTCGGCTATTGGAAAGAGGATTCACGGCAAGAATTACGAACCGTATACCATATCTAAGGACCGTAAATCCCACCATAAATCTTAGCAGAACCATGATGTCTCATCCTATACTTTCACGGTAGAATGCGACGTAACTAACTGATATGGACTCGGTGGGATTGAGGCCATATATAAGGTTAATTATATGTTAAATCAGTGTCAAGGAAGTTACGGAAGGCTTAAAGGTTAAACGAATCGAAAAGAATGAGTTTCGGCGAAGTTTCCCAACTTGTGGAGTAACTTACGGACCATACTTTGGAGGTAGGGGTTGCACGTCCACCTTCTGATTGAGGTACAAGACTCAAAGAGTTGTTGTGACTTACTGTCCAAGTTATGGTGGACATACGGTCCACATATGGTGACATGCGGCCACATTTCACACCGCAAGTCAGAGGCGGTGGAAAATTCAATCTTTTTATTTAAGCGGTGGAACCCCTTGTTTTCATCATTTCCATCCAACAACAGATCATATACACTCCTAAAGGCTCTCTAAGAGTTCTTACATCATTCTAGCAAATACCTACAAGATTATAACGTAAATCCCCCTTTCGGAAAGCCCGTGACGCTAGTTAGATTGTTGGCTTCCTTGTTGTTGTAAAGTAGAGGTTGCTTTAAGTTGAAGAAATATTTTTTCTTGGAATCTAAGTTAAGATTTCCCTTCTTCTTCTTCTTCTTCTTCTTCTTCTTCTTCTTCTTCCTCTTCTTCTTCGTGTGTATCAGTTTGTATAAGCTCTAGATGGGGTTTGGTTGCTAAGAACTTATGGGACGACGGTCGAAAGTTATAAATGAACTTTAGGTGTTGTTGTATGTAATTTTGGGCCGATCTTACTATGAGGTGCTAAAGATGTAGTATAGTTATACATATGTATGATGCTTGTTTTCATGAGTTTTAGAAGGGGAAAGGGCGGGAAGAAATGCCGTCTAGTTAATCGTAAAGCGAGCTTGCCGCTCGATATGTTGTTATTATGATTTCCCATAGTTTGACACTAGTGTTACTATTATGCCTTGTAGATTGACGTGTCCAGGAGGTTGAGTTTAGCGTCGTTATTATGAATCGACGGTAAAGATATGTAACGGCTATTCCCTCTATCTTTTATTGGCATGAATCCACATCAAATGCGATTTCCAAACGAAATGTTAAAAGAAGACTTCTTTACAAAACACTATTTTCATGGTGTCCCTTCTCTCATGTATTACAATATCACCATGGTTGGGAGTTCGCATCATATTTAGTCCTTGTTCCCTGTTAGAAAGAATGGCATTAAGAACATGAATAAGTCCTATTGTATGTTTGTTGTTTATTTTGGACATGAGTCCTTGATAAGGCTCGATACAATATCTTATACACGAGTTCCTTGGTAAGGCTCAGTACGTTATTATGCACACGTGGCCTTTTTATCGCTCGGTACATCGTCATACTTACTAGGTCTCTTTATGGCTTATGATTATATACGCACGAGGTCCTTTATGGTTCGGCATGTTATATATGATTTGCCCAC
Organism: Lycium ferocissimum; assembly: GCF_029784015.1. Lineage (NCBI taxonomy): Eukaryota > Viridiplantae > Streptophyta > Magnoliopsida > Solanales > Solanaceae > Lycium > Lycium ferocissimum. The sequence goes on along the minus strand of NC_081347.1, from coordinate 40,936,085 downwards.
AGTGGCCCTTTGACACACGAGACCCCTATGTGGCTCAGAACGTTGTTCTTGTGTGCCCATAATGGCCAATGGCTATGCTGAAATTATGTAATGAATCAGAAGATAACAAACATACCCTCAGGTTATCTTTTGTACTCAGTTACATTTTGATGTTGATGTATATTAGTTCAGTTTCATTTTATAGTTATTCAGTTTGCCTTACATACTCGGTACATTATTTCGTATTGACGTCTCTTTTGCTGGGGGTGCTATATTTCATGCTGTAGATCATGATAGACAGACAAACATGCTTCCTCAGCAGGCATTGCTCGTGTTCGGCTTGATTGGCATACTCCACGTCTTTTGGAGTTTCCAGGTCTAGATATTTTAGTCATGTTGATATATAGACATGATGGGTAGGATGGGACCCAATCCCGACCACAGTACAAAGATGTTTCTTAGAGGCTTGTAGACATGTCCTCTATGTACAGTATGTATAATGGTCTTGTCAGCCTTGAAGTTGTTATGTTAGATTATATGGTGGCCTTGTCGGCCCATGTATATGCACCTTTTTGGGTTGCTTGTCAATTGAGTAATGATACTCATGGTGGCCTTGTTGGCCCATGTATATGCACTTTTTGGGTTGCTTGTCAGTTGATATAATGATACTCATTGTGGCCTTGTCGGCCCGTATATGTATATATATTTTGGGCTGATTTTAGTTTAGCATTAGTATGCTTATTATCTCAAGATTATCACAAGTTACGGCTTTGTCGGCCTATGATATCATAGGTGATTATATGATTCGGCCTTGTCAGCCTAGATGTCTCTGTATATGTTCAGACCGTATGTGTTGCAGGTTGGTACGCTCGGTCAAGTAAGGCTCCGGGCGCCGGTCTCGCTTCCCCAGGCTTGGGGCGTGACAAACTCAGTATCATAGTAGGTCTGTGTCCTTGGGAGTTCACAAGCCATGTCTAGTAGAGTCTTGCTTATGAATGTGTTGTACACCACATTTATAAACAGGAAGCTACAGAGCATTTAGGAATGGTTACTTTTTGTTCATACTCCAGATCGTGCTGTAGAGCTGAGTCACAAGAGCTTGAGTCTAGCTCCTATTTAACTCGTATTTCGATATATGTTTTACAGAGATGCATGTGACTAGAAAGACTATGGCTAGCCAGAGGGCTAATGCAGCTACTAGAGAGGGTACTAGCAGGACACCTCCTATTTATGCGTCCCAGTCCGAGGCTCAGGGTGAGTAGCCCTCTCAACCATCTCCGACTCCGCCACTACCTGAAGAGCTTCATAGAGCCTCAACACCGCCAGTTCTGCCACTTGTTCCATCTGATTAGGATATTAGGAATGCAGTACATTTATTGACGCAGTTAGTGGCTACACAGACCCAGTGTTAGACGAGAACACTAGCGAGTGCTGAACCCTCTGAGGGGCTAGAAAGTTCTTGGGTACGAGAGGTTATTGGTTTGAGCCCTCCAAAGTTTACGGGATCCGATCACAGTACAATGATGTTTCTTAGGCTTGTAGACATGTCCTGTATGTACAATATATATGATGGTCTTGTCAGCCTTGACGTTGTTATGTTAGATTATATGGTTTCCTTGTCGGCCCGTGTATATGCACTTTTTTGGGTTGCTTGTCAGTTGATGTAATGATACTCATGGCGGCTTTGTCGGCCTATTTATATGCACCTTTTTGGGTAAGTTGATGTAATGATACTCATGGTGTCCTTGTCGGCCTGTATATGTATATATCTTTTGGGCTGATTTTAGTTCAACGTTAGTATGCTTGTTATCTTTAGATTATCACAAATTACGGCCTTGTCGGCCTAGATGTCTCCGTATGTTCAGATTGTATGTGTTGAAGGTTGGTACGCTAGGTCAAGTAAGGTGCCGGGTGCCAGTCTTACCTTCCCAGATTTGGGGCGTGACACATGATTCAGCTAAAGATCTAATCACGACAAGTAGTTACGGACCATATTTCTATTTTACGATCCGTAAAAGTGAGCGTAGAAGAAGACCTAGAACTTATGGATTCCAATTTGTGGTGGCCAGCAACAAATCGACGGACCATATATTTGTTTTACGGTCCGTAACTATGTACGCCGGGGGCATTTTAGTCACAATTATTTTCGCATTTTTGACCATTATATATCGTTTGTGTAGGGTTTTTGTGGGCCATCTTTGTTTAGAAACTTGTCCCAATATTCCATAGCATTGAATACTTAGAAGATCATAACATGAGTGATTCGGCAGATTTGGATTCATATATATTGATGCAAGAAAATAAAGAGAAGATAGAAAGAAGACACAATTTGAATAACAATTGGACAATAACTAGAAGAACTAGTCCTAGTTACCTCCCAAAAGGATCAAAAGGCACCTATCCTATTCGAACAATCCTCAAGAGAATAGCCATCTCTTGCAAACCGTTAGATCAAACGGGGTTGTTCAATTTGGACTCCACCAAATTAACACTAGTTATTCAAGACTAAAGGGTTTCAATAATATTCAATATTCAAAGATAGGTTCCCTTCAAAATGAATTACAAGCACCTTTAAATAAGGTTCTTAAAATATACTAGTCAAAGAAATAAATGGAAGTGTAGTCTTCTAGGTGCATAGAAGACTACAAAATGCATACTCCTAGAAGCCTAGAAAGCCACTATACATTATGAAAGTCAAAATAGCCTTTAATAAGCCTAGAAAACACAAAAAGGGAGCTTCCTTCGTTCACATTAGACCAAAATTTCATGTTCACACTAGAGCTTCTAGAAGTCCTAATTTGGGGTCGCTAGACTTGTTCTTTCCGTGGGCGATCTTGGGCTTCAATCTACATCCTCTCGAGCTTCGGTTTGGGTCTCCTCGCTTGAACACTTGAGTCGTCACCATGGTAATTTGGATTGCATCATCCTCCTTTTCTTGGAAGAATTTCGTCCTCGAAATTACAACATTAATATCAACCTCGACCGCAAAGATCAACCTCAACCATATCATTATGGCACGCTTGGATCATAATCATGGCTATATGGACTACATCATTCTCCCTTTTGAAAATAATTTGTCCTCAAATTCGATCCCTGCAAAACATGGACGAGAATGAGTATGTGTAGCTTCCAAGTCTCAATCGGGTAACAATTAAGTAGCAACATGAGTGAATAATCATGATATAAAACAAGAGTGCTACAAAACTGCCCAAAGAAAATAGAGATTACCGTCATGGATTTGGAAAGCCCAAGAAGAAGCATGAGCCAAGAAAACCTACCATCTTCATGGAGTTTGCAAGTCGTGGTCGCATACCACAATGATTTCCAGGGAGGATCTTTCCAATGGCTGACCTGATTCACCTTAAAATACACTAAATTCTTTCCAAGGCTAAGTACAAAACAAGTAGAATAACTCAACTGCCAATACCGAAGTAATGTACCAGCCCACCCCAAAGTCATCAATTCCAACAAGTTATAAACCTTATGATCAATTCCGGGGTCAAAAACAAAAATGGTCAACCCATCAAGCTTAGCATATGTCTTAAGCATATCTACTAGTAACTCAAATAGTAACAACAAACAAGAGTGACAATGATGTATCCAATTACTACAAGAGTACTCCAGAGAAGCATGAATCATGAGGTAAGAATACGTGCCATCATTGATCTTAGAAACATCAAAGAGATCAAACCATATGTAATGACCGATTTCTCATACTTCTCTCGTCTTTTCCTTTGACAAGTACCCACAAAAAAGTCAAATAAGCAATCAAACTTATCAAAAGGAAGAATTTTACCTCTAAGATCGTGACTACTATCCCGGATTCAAATGCATAACTTCCACATTTCAAGGTAAGGAACTTGGTATAGACTATCTCAAGTGAGTGATCCATGTAAGGATCACAATAAGTAAAGTAATAGACACTAGAACAAGCATCCACCATTCTACTTTCCTTTTACGCTTCAAGTTTATTCACACCTAGACATTTCAACTCAAATTTCGCTCCCTAGTGAGAACTCACCCTCACATTCTTCTTCACTATTAAAGAATTCTCCGCACTACTTTCCCAATCCTCTTTAAGATCACTTACTACATGTCTAGCACACTCAAAGTCACACTTTAAGTCCTCCACATCACAAAAGCTCCTAAAACAATCATGACCCTCATCATACGCAAACAACTAGTAAAGAAAAGTTCTACTTAAGGTCACTTCACCATCAGTAAGTTCACTTTCACAATCATGAATACTATTAAGCACAAGATCACGATTTGGACCACACAAAGAAGATTTATTACTTAAGCAACTTCCCACACTTTCCTTTCCAAGACAATGTCCTTTATCAAGTGAACTATCCAACAAGGAGTTAATTCCATCACAAGAAAGAGTATTAAGAAACTCAAACTCATCATTAAACAAACAAGCATCTCCAAGTAAAAATAGTTTCACAAGAAAGGTCTCACCCAAGTTCACATCATCATTGAATTCCACATGTTCAAACTCATCATTTAAGTCAATTTCATTATCATGCGCGATTCAACATTAGAAAGACTCAAAGATGAATTGCTTTCTTCCTTATCAAACATGGGTGGTGTGCCTAATTCCAAACAATCACATTTATGGCCAACAATTCCATCATATCCAGAATAATCATCAACTAATAATGGAATATTACTCACACACACACAAGGTTCAAGATTGCTTTCTAAAGACAAAACATTAAAATCAATCAACTTGTTTTTACTCCTTCCAACCACGTGTTGTGTCTTTTGCATTAAGACTCTCATCACAAGTTCCAACACTAGTTTTCATCACATCAAACTCACAAGTAGTTTCAGTTTCAGGATCACAACCGAGAACAACTAGTGTATCTCCACAAGATTCATTCAATTTATCATCACAAGACAAAGAAGATTTTAAGCCCAAACAAGATAATTCCTTAGTCATACTCACACAATCAACATACTTAACATTAGCATCTAAATTCAGTTTAGAAGTACCTTTAGGCTCACAAGATTCATCTTCTTTACCTTCAAGTCCCGCTTTTGGACAATTCTGCTCTTCCGAAATTGTTGCATCCTTTTCATGAGTGTCCATTGTATGAGGCTCATTCTCAAGATTGTTTCCAATGGTACCTACAAAAGAATTCAAACAACTAGAGGAAAAAGAAACATTGTGAGTGTTAGAGTGAAGAACTTCATCTCCCTCATTATTTTTCTTTTCTCTCATGTTCTTTTCAATTCCATTCTCTTGTTTCTTTTGTGGCAGCCCACTCATTCCAGTCAACCCAGACTTCCCATTTTGCATGGCATTACACTTCCCTATAGGCATAGAAGAGACATATACACTATTGGGATTTTCTTTCAGAAGTGGGAATGGAAAGAGAGGCCATCCTTCCTCATCCATGACATACCTTATCTAATCTCGTACATTTGGAGCGTCGTGTTTTCTAAACCAGGGCTCTCCAAAGCATAAGTGACTTATTTTTAGGGGAAACACATCACATCGGACCGTTTCAACATAATCTCCGTGAGATATTACCACCTTGACCATCCACTCAACTTGATACCCGTTATAGTCATATGGATATCTCTTTTTAACCCATGTCAAATTCAACCAATCAGCCGCATAAGGAGAGATGAATGTGGAGTCACACAAATCGTCAAGCTCTAGATCAAAGCCATTATACCCATAAACATTCACCTTCAATTTTTGAAACCTTGGCTTAGGCAATCTCTCTCCTTTTCTTGGAAATAGTGGTCCTCTCCTTTGTGTAAGCCATCTAGTTCTTACTTCCGATTGAATGGGTTTAGTTCTCATTGCACCTTGGTCCATCATACTTGCATAACAAAGCTCAAAGAAAAGGTTATGAGTTACAAATCACCGTACTCACTCCCTTACTTTATTTGGGTGGCGCTCGGTTCACTCAATGATACAATAGGTTTGGTTCACTCCGTCTTGTAGTACTTGGCTTCCTCAGAATTGACCAACTCCTATTCAATCTTCCAAATTATACAAAAGATGCTACCTCTTCAGGATTAGAGTGAGATTATGGACTCTATAGTCGGACGACTCTTTTAATTGTGGCGCACTTGAGTCAAACAATTCACGAAAAGTTAAAACGAGAAAAGCTTGAAAGAATTAGCACGGAAAAAGTTATAGCTCAAGAACTAGTAAACTTTGAGTAGGTAATTATTCAATGGATACTAGCTAGAAGTTATGTCACAAAGAAAGGATTAAGAAGCTTCCCAATCCCCCTTAAAATGTGCAAGGCAGCCCCCCTAAGTCTTACTAATTAATATCCTTTGACCAACTTGTCTTGGAATTTAATTACTACAAGTTTCAATGTAGCTTCTCGTCTTCCCAAAAGATGACTAGGGACTTGCACACTTGACTTCTCATTTTCCCAAGAGGTGATTAGGAACATGGACACTTTTTTCTCAAGGTGACTGTTAATCTTCCCAAGAAATTGACTTGGGAACTTGTGTCAATTAATGGTTTGACTATTTGTTTGCCTCTACTCCCTTTCACACACCCAAACAGATTTTTTTACTTCTCCTAATGGGTGCAGCCCCCTTCTCCACGTTTTGGAGGGGTTCAATGCACCAACTCCTTGGGAATTAACTCTTGACTAGTCCCTTTGACTTCCGAAATAGCTTTCACACTCCCTAACACCTTGAAAGCTTAACTTATCACCAAAATTAGATCAAACAAAGTTAGTAAATCTGAAATTATCAAGAACACACATGAATATTCACAAAATATTTATGAACACTCAAGAACACAAGTATTCAAAACATCAAAAATCAGATTCACCAAATCGATCAAGAACACCGAAATACTCCAAATCTTTCCAATTTTTGGATTATTGCCCTTCTTAACTAGGAGAAATCAACCCAACAACTTTCAACCCTCAATTTCAACCTTTTCTATAAGACCCACTTTGAGTCTTCAAGTTTCAAGGTCTAACAATGGTGGAAATTGAAAATCTAACTTTAATTAACTCAAAAACTTCAGATTTAGAACCTAAGAACTCTAAGGAACTTGAATCTAACACTAGAATCAACAACAAAACAAGGAATTCAAATGAATTTTGGATTTTTGTTTTCCAGATTTTTTTTTTTTTTTGTGAATACCAAACCCAAGACTAGATTTGTTGGAACAAATCTATACTAGGCTCTGATACCAAATGATGCAAGAAAATAAAGAGAAGATAGAAAGAAGACACAATTTGAATAACAATTGGACAATAACTAGAAGAACTAGTCCTAGTTACCTCCCAAAAGGATCAAAAGGCACCTATCCTATTCGAACAATCCTCGAGAGAATAGCCATCTCTCTGCAAACTTAGATCAAACGGGGTTGTTCAATTTGGACTCCACCAAATTAACACTAGTCATTCAAGACTAAAGGGTTTCAATAATATTCAATATTCAAAGATAGGTTCCCTTCAAAATGAATTACAAGCACCTTTAAATAAGGTTCTTAAAATATACTAGTCAAAGAAATAAATGGAAGTGTAGTCTTCTAGCATAGAAGACTACAAAATGCATACTCCTAGAAGCCTAGAAAGCCACTATACATTATGAAAGTCAAAATAGCTTTTAATAAGCCTAGAAAACACAAAAAGGGAAGCTTCCTTCGTTCACATTAGACCAGCCCCTCATGTTCACACTAGAGCTTCTAGAAGTCCTAATTTGGGCCGCTAGACTTGTTCTTTACGTAGGTGGGGAAGATCTTGGGCTTCAATCCACATCCTCTCGAGCTTCAATTTGGGTCTCCTCGGCTTGAACACTTGAGTCGTCACCATGGTAATTTGGATTGCATCATATATATCCACCCATGTGGTACTTCATTCTACAATATATATAAGATACATCTGTATAGATATCATCATCTACATCCAGAAAGCCGTATGCTTTGGAAGAAGCTTGTACAGTTTGGGAAGGGGTTTTGATCTAGAATCCCTCTTTTTTTCGATCCAGTTCCTCCACCAACGTGAACCCCAGTTAGATTCAGGCATGCTGCACTTTTTAGTTATTGGGAAAACCCAACTACTCTCTTTCGGATTCAGGAAACAACTCTCAGAGATCTTTTTTCCTTTGGGAAGATACAGGAGAGAAACAATCAACCTATTGATATTGATTTTGTCTGGGCTTTTAGTTTAATGTTTCTATTCAGCAGACGTGGTTATTGGCAAGAACTTATTAAATCCATCGTTTGGGCTCATAATAAATTAAAAGTTGCTCCTGCTACTCAGCCGAGAGCCTTGAGCATTATACAAGGACGTGCTGTACGAGTAACCCATTACCTTCTGGGTGGCAATTAAGTTTTTAAGCTTTTGAGGAGAATATTCCATCTTTTTCTCTTAACTCATTGTAAGCTTTTAATGCTTTCTTTAATGTCTTGCTTTGTATTTTTAGCCATAAGTAGCTATGTTTTAATACTAATCATGAGTGTTATGTTAATGGGTGTTTAACAGTGAATATATGCATAATGGGTTGTTGGTTTCTATTTATTTCTTATTCATTAATGTTAGTTGGTGGTTCCAAACATTAACCTATGCCATTGACCTTTTCTTTACTTGGAAAAGTGAGTTAAGGTTTGGTAGGAATGAATAACAAGAACTCGGGGCGTTAACCCTCGTTTAATAGGCTCACTTAGGAATTAGAGGAGTTTACTTGGCATAAATTGATCGTTCTTCATTTCAACTCTTTTACATTTGGGAAAATCGCACAGAGGAAACATTAGAGAGTCATTTAGAGATCAAGTGCATACCATACAACGACCCATTAGGAATATATCATATTAACACCTATAGATTACATTTCATCAACGGGGACAATACCTTAGTTCTTTCTCCAATTCAAGTAATCTAAAATCAAAATAGCTAATAGAATTCTTTTACAACTTATCGGAATAGGATTATGACTAGAGTCAAGTAACACACTAGAAAAAGCAACCTTTTCACACCATATTCCTTGTGGGATTCGATCCCAATCTAGTTGGGTTATTATATTTCACAACGACCACTTTACGCCATTTGTTAGGTATATTTAAGCGTATCAAATTTTGGCGCCGTTGCCGGGGAAAACGGTTTGAAATTACTAAATAGTTTGTGCTTTACTTCGAATCTTTTTCTATTCCATCACACCTTGTTTGCTTTGTCTTGTGAGCCAGGTGAACATAGGAGGATGAGGAGAAGAACGTGGTGCACCAGCGACTCGGGCAGCCAATGTAGTCCCACCGCCGCCAGCCGAACCCTTCAGAGGAAAATGTGCTTGCAGATATTATCCAAGAAATTGATTATGCAAATGCTACTATTCCTCCAAGGGTTGATGCTACTAATGTCAAGATTGATTCCACATGATGAGTCGCATCAATATTTGAAGAATTTGTGTGTTAGACACACTAGCAGAACAATATGTCGCCAGATACAGTACAGTTGAGGGTCTTCAAATACTCTTTAGCCGAGAAAGCAAGAACTTGGCTTGAGAAGTTGCCCCAAAATTCCATTCATACTTGGGGCGAGCTAGTGAATGTTTTCAAGAAATGGTTTCCTCCGAGCAAGAAAGCAAAACTCAGAGACACGATATTTGAATTCAAGCAACTTCTGGGGAAAGAACTTTATGAGCTTGGGAGAGGTTCAAGGAATATTTGATGAGGTCTCCGAATCATGGTTTTTCGGAGAATATATTTATGAAGAACTTCTGTACGAGGCTGGATCCTATGACCTAATCTGTGGCAAATAATACGGCCAATGGGTGTTTCATGGACAAGTCATTTGTACGAACCGCCCAATTGCTTGACAAACTTACTACACATAATCTAGCACGACACTCGGGTCGCACAGACGGTGTAGCATATGGGGCTCCTTTATTGAACACTACAGTGAAGGAGAATCAAGAGAGAGACCAAATGATTTCTCAACTTGCTACTAACATTAGCTTGTTAACCAAGAGGTTCGCGGAGTATGATACAAAGAAAGTGAATGTAGTAGAGGAAATGCAACCTTTACCAAATGGCATGTACCAAACTCAACAGAGTCCATTTCAAGAGGGACCCCCTATGCGTATATGAGGAGGCCAACTATGTCAACAATTCTCAAGGGGATTATCAAAGACAACTTTCAAGGGGCTGGCTATCAAAATCAATGGAAACCTCAACCGCAAGGTCAAGATAATCAATAGGGAATAAATGATCGAGGTAATTTGAATAAAGGGAATTAAAACAACAATAATAACTTCGGAGATAAGAGGTACAATCCTTATCTTCCACCAAAGGGCCAATCACCCAACTCACAGAATTGGCGAGAAGGTCCGCCAAATGATCAAGGGAATTCTAAATTGGAGAGTATGCTGGAGCCAGTATTGGAAAATCAAGAGAACTCCGACACTTCGATGAAGAAATTGACCCAATTAGTGGGTTCACATACCACATCATTTCAAAAGCTAGAATCACAAATGAGGGACCTTCCTCGGGAGAAAAACCCAAAGGAAAAAGGGCAACTCCCAAGCGACACGATACCGAACCCAAAAGGTGCCAGGAGCGGCTCTACATCTCATAGCATGTGTAACACCCCGTACTTCTTGATGCGTGTACAAATAAATTGAAGTTGATGAAGTTACCTGAATGTGGAAGAATAAAGTTATAGTTGCTCTTACGAGTACAAGTGTATGCAAATGTTAAGTGTAGTTATGGTATGAGATTCATAAACGAATGAAACATCAGAGAAAGGTATAAAACTTACTAGCTTCACCTATGTGTTTCACCTATTTTCTTCACCTATGTGTTTCACTTATTTCCTTAGACGTCCTATGTGCTTGAGCTACTTGCTTACCCATCCTATTTACTCAAGCTACTTTGTTACACCTCGAAATTTTTTTCGTTAATGCACAATGAATAGAATAATGAAGGGAACGAGGTATACGATATTTCTATAAGTAAGAAATAGCATTTAATGACCCTAATTGAGGTTTCAAAGACATTCGAGGTAAGAGAAGAAAGTTGCCGAGAAAAGGCAAGGTATACGTTATGTATCGAAAAGGATTTACGAGTATCGAATTAATGATAACTTAATGATGTTTTGGAGAAGAGTTATAACATCCCTTATATAGTTGATGAAGTGTTAAACAAGTGTTAAGAAGGTTCCATAAGGATTGGAGATCGAACGAAACGACGGAAACCATTTCAGCGAAGTGGAGTTATACGACCACTTATACGGTCCGTATAACTTTATACGGTCCGTATGTTTAGGTCCATATAACTCCCAACAGGAGATGATTTTCAGGAGGTGAACCACGACCACTTATACGGGCGTACAATATTGTACGGATCGTAAGTGTCCGTATAGTACCCGACGGGCTGATTTTTAGTTTTTTGTATAAATAGATGCCTTGGGTTCTTTTACTTAATTTTTCATATTCTACAAGTATTGAGAGCTCAAAACCCTTCTCTAAGCACATTACACTCAAGTCCAAGAGAACACAAAGATCAAAAGGCTAGAATCAAGTGTTTATGTGTTAGAAAGCTTCCAAGGGTTAGAGGACTACAAAAGATTCCATTGGAGGTGAACTAGGGTTTTGGTTCAAGTGAAGTATTTTCACTCAAGGTTCATTCCTACACCATCTAAGGTAAGTTTTATGGTATTTCCATGTTGTTTAAGGTATTGAGAAGTTGAAACACTTGGTTTGTAGAAGAATATAGAAAATGGGTCATGAATGTGGGAATAGTGTCATTTTTGAGTAAAAGCTTGGATTGAGTCATGATTCTTGATGTGTTGTGATTATATTATAAATGATGTTAATAACATGGGATAGACATTGTATATGAATGAGTATAATCGTGTGCTATGACCATGGATATGGATGATTGGAAGTGAATTGAGAAGTAAGGATAATGTATGTGAATAAAGAGTATTGTTATGATGTTGTGAATGTTATTATTGATGTTTGGGAGTTGATATATGATATGGAGGAAGTCGTATAAATAAAGGAGATGCTGTCCAATTTTCTCTAGCTTTAGTCATGTATGCTAAGTCATCGATTTTCTAATGATAGTATAACTCTAATGAAGGTAGAAACGTGAGCATTGAAGGAGAACGTGCAAGTGATAGAATAGTTGAACGGAAAAGTATGTAAGGCTAACCCTTCTTTCACCAGGCATGGTTCTTTGGCCAAATATCTATTCTTCTATAAGCCTATGATGTCCTCCAAATGATCCTATCTTTAAAAGCTACTAAGCTCATGATTCTCGATATGTTACGATTGTACTAAATTCCTCCTATGATGAGTAATCCTCTAGGGATATATGTAATGAACGACGATAGTAATGATGCTAAAGATGCTTATGGGCTTTTATGTATATGTGCCTATGTATGGCTATTATGAAACCCCGAGCTTATATTGCCGGGTAGAATATATATATATATATAGATATATATATATATATATATATATATACAACCCGAGCCTTGCTAGGACCAGGTATGTATAATCACCGAGCCTAGCCATGGTCGGGTACGCAAAACACCGAACCTTCATGGTCGGGTATGCTATGTAAATGCTATGTACATGATATGGATATGTATACGATGTAAATATGAGTATAAATACAAATATGCTATGAATACGAAAATGGATACAAAATGTAAATGAGTACGGATATGAATACGGATACGGATATAGATGTATGTACACAATCACGCATTAGAAATGGAAAGTCCCTATGAAAAGCAAGTAAGTGTTTATGACGATGATACTAATATCTCCCATCCTATGCTATTTCCTATGTTGTCTATTATGCTTTCATAATGATGTTGATCATGCTTTACATACTCAGTACATTCTTCGTACTGACGTCCTTTTGTTTGTGGACGCTGCGTCATGCCCACAGGTAGCTAGGGAGATAGGCTTGGTCCATAGCCTTATTACTCAGGGACTACATAGCGGAGCTTCATTTCATTCAGAGTTGCAGCTTTTGGTATTTATTCTTTTGTGTACATATTTATGGGCATGGCGGGGTCCTGTCCCGCCTATATGATATGACATACTCTCCTTAGAGGCTCATAGACATGTGTATATGGTTAGATGTGTTTGGCCTTGCCGGCCTATATTTTGGATATCATTTTGTTAGCCTCATCGGCTTTTGTACATCTATGTAGGCATTGTTATTAATGATGATATATATGTATTGTTGCCCAATGGAATTAGTACAAATAATGGATGGAAAGTATGATTTAGCTATATGGCTCACTTAGATAAATGTGAAAGTATGATAAGAGGTGCCCGGGTGGGTTAGCACCGGGTGCCCGTCGCGGCCCTCCGGTTGGGTCATGAAAAAAGTGATATCGCAGGCTCGTCAACTTCCCTAGGCGTGTCTACGAGCCATGTCCAGTAGAGTCTTGGTTATGGGTGTTCTACGCGCCACACTTATAAACAAGAGGCTGTGAGCATTTTAGGAATGAATGACCTTCTTTCTTCATAAAATCGTGCGATAGAGCTATGATATAAGAACTTCTTTTTCCTTAATCGTGTGTTATGTATTTCAGAAATGCCTGTAAAGAGAAAGGCTACGGCAGCCCAAAAGGGCAAGATAGTGGCAGAAAAGCGGGCTGAAAGAGCACCGCCAGCGGTTGTAGAGGAAAGTGAGTCCCAGAATGCGGCTCAATCTCAGTCCTCTCATTCAGTGCCTATGTCTGAGGAGCGTGAGTGTTACACCTCGAAAAATTTTCTGTTGATGCACAGTGAATAGACTAACGAAGTGAACGAAGAGTACGATATTTTAATAATTAAGAAATAGCATTTGATGATTCTAAATAACATTTTTTAAAGACATTCGATGTTAGACGAGAAAGTTGCCAAGAGAAGGCAATGTATACGATAAGTATCGAAAAGGATTTATGAGTAGCAAGTTGATGACAACTTAATGATGTTTTGGGGGAGAGTTATAACACCCCTTATATTGTTAATGAAGTGATAAAAAAGTGCTAAAAAGGTTCCATAAGGATTGGAGATCAAACAAGGCGACGGGAACAACTTCGGTGAACCGAGTTTTCACGACCATGTTCCACGGACCATGGAATGTTCCACGGATCGTGGAAGGGTTCGTGGAACTGCCAGCCCGAAGGTGGTGGCTGGCTGGTCATGAACCACGACCAGAACCACGGACAACACCATGTTCCACGGACCGTGGAACAGTCCGTGGAACTCCCGACGGGCTGTGGAACAGTCCGTGGAACTCCCGACGGGCTGAAATGTTCTAAGTCTTTAAATGTGATTCCAACTTCATTATTTCATTCCAACACTTCCCCACTTCTCTCTAAAGTATCTAGAGCATTACATTTCATGAACAAGAATCCAAGGGAAATCAGAGGTTCTTACCATCAAACCAAGTGAATCAAAGTAAGAAAACCCATTAAAGTTCATCAAAAACAAGGAATCCCAGTGAAGGAAAAACTAGGGTTTTGCTCAAGTTAGGTATTTGCACCCAAGGTTAAATCCTACACCATCTAAGATAAGTTTTATGACATCTCCATGTTATTTAAAGTATTTGAAAGTTGAAACACTTGGATTGCAAAAGAATATAAGAAATGGGTCATGAATGTGCAATAATGCCACTTTTGAATAGATGTTTGGAATGAGTTATGATTCTTGGTATATTATGAATATGATCATGTAATAAATGATATGGAGAGTGTGGAAAATGACATTGTGTGTGAATGAACGTATTGTCGAGTTATGACTATGAATATGGAATCTTGAAGTGAATTGTGGAGTAAGAGGTAATGTAGATGAATAAAAGCTATTGTGATGATATTGTGAACATTATTGTTGATGTTGGGAGTTGATATGTAATACGAGGAAAGTCGCATAAATAAAGGAGATGCTGTCCGATTTTCTCTAGAATTAGTTATGAATGCTAAATGCTATCCATCATCTAATATGAGTATGCACTTCAATGAAGGTAGAACGTGAGCCTTGAAGAAAACGTACAAGTGATAGAATAGTTGCCCGAAAAGGTATGTAAGGCTAACCCTTCTTTCATAAGGCATGGTTCTTTGGCCAAATGTTCATCTTCTATGAGTTCATGATGTTCTCTAATGATCCATCTCTAGGAGCTAGTAAGCTAATGATCCTCAAATGATATGATTGTACTAAGTTCCTTATATGACGAAGTAACTCTAAAGATAAAAGGTAATGAATGACGATAGTAAAATGGCTAAAGATGAATATGATAAACATGTATATATGTATGTGTGCCCATGAGAGGCTATTGTGAACACCGAGCTTATATGGCCGGGTAGAATATAACGAATAGGTATATCTAGATATAACGATATATATATATATATATATATATATATATATAACTTGAGCCTTGGTAGGGCCGGGCTTGAGCCTTGGTAGGGCCGGAGTACGTGAAACCGAGCCTTGGTCGGGTACGCTATATAAAAGCTATATATATGACATCTACATGAGTACGAATAAGCTATGTATAAGACATCTATATGAGTACGAATAAGCTATATATATGACATCTATATGAGTACGACTATGCCACGTATATGACATCAATATGAGTACGAATATGTTAAGACCGTGTAAATGCCAAGTAAGGGCTATGTATATGCAATGTATATGACATGAGCATGAGTATGAAGGGAGATATGAATACGAATATGAAAATAGATACGAAAGGTAAATGAGCAAAGATATGAATGTATGTACGCGAGTATGAAGTAGAAATGGAACGTCCCTATGGAAAGGTAAGTGCTATGATAATGATGCTATTGTCTCCCATCTTGTGTTATTTCATATGTTATCCGTTATGCTTCCATATTGATATTGATCATGCTTTACATACTCAGTACATTCTTCGTACTGACGTCCTTTTGTTTGTGGACGCTGCGTCATGCCCGCAGGTGGCCAGGGAGACAGACTTGACCCATAGCTATATTTCTCGAGGACTACATAGCGGAGCTCCACGTCATTCGGAGGCTGCTTTTGGTATAGATTCTTTTGTGTATATATTCGTGGGCACGGCGGGGTCCTGTCCCGCCCATATGTTATGATATGATGTACCCTTCTTAGAGGCTCGTAGACATTATGTATACGGCTAGATATGTTCGTCCTTGTTGGCCTATATTTTGGGATGTTATTTTGATCGCCTTGTCGGCGCATGTACATTTTTATGGGCATAAATGTTGTTGATGATATAGACATGTTTTTGCCCGATGAAATTAGAATGATGATGAATGAAAAGTATGATATACTTATGTGGCTCACCTAGAATGTGATGTATAAGTATGTTAAGGGGTGCCCGGGTGGGCTAGCACCGGGTGCTCGTCGCTGCCCTCAGGTTAGGTCGTGACAAAAGTGGTATCAGAGCAGTTCAGTCCTAGGGTGTGTCTACGAGCCATGTCTAGTAGAGTCTTGGTTATGGGTGTGTTGCGCGCCACACTTATAAACAAGAAGCTGCGAACATTTTAGGAATGAATGACCTTCTTTCTTCATAAGAAATCATGCGATAGAGCTATGATATATGAACTTCTTGTTACTTAATCATGTGTTGTGTATTTCAGAAATGCCTGTAAAGAGAAAGGCTTCAGCAGCCCAAAAGGGCAAGACGGTGGCAGAAAAGCGGGCTGAAAGAGCATCGCCACCGGTAGTAAAAGAAAGTGAGTCCCAAAGTGCGGCTCAATCTCAATTCTCCAGATCAGTGCCTATATTAGAGGAGCGTGAGGGAGCCTCAGCCCTAGCTCCAGCACCTTCGGCTCCTCCACCAGATGTTTCAGGCCAAGATGTAAAAGAGGCCATTAATTTGCTGACTCAATTAGTTGCGGTCCAGACACAGAGGCCAAGTTCAGGGCAAGGTGATTGGGCTGTTAGTGCAAGATCCCGTGATTTTATTAGTTTGAACCTTCCGGAATTCTTTGGATCAAAGCCGGATGAGGATCCTCAAAATTTTATTGATGGTATGTTGAGGACGCTTCGGTAGATACATGCTTCAGACACCGAGTCGGTAGAGCTGGCGTCCTATAGATTGAAGGATGTCGCGGTCCATTGGTACACGATTTGGATGGCTTCACAGGGAGTCAATGCACCCCCTCCGGTATGGAAAGAGTTTATAGATGCATTTCTCCGACATTATTTGCCTCTGGAAGTTCGGCGAGCTAGAGCCGATAAGTTCCTAAATTTGAGACAAGGGAGCATGAGTGCTCTAGAGTATAGCCTCCGCTTCAATTCCTTGGCTAGGTATGCTTCGGCCATGGTAGCGGATATGGGCGATCGAGTACACAGGTTTGTGAAAGGCCTAGGGCCACATTTGATGGATAGATGTTTGACTGCATCCCTTCAGGACAATATGGATATTGCACGCATCCAAGCCCATGCTCAGAATTTAGAAGAAAGCTTACAACAACAAAGAAGCGAGCATGATAGAGGGCATAGCAAGAGGGCTAGATCTTCGGGTCCGATGAATGAGTATAGAGGTGGGCACAAACAGCAGTCTTCTAGACATTCGGGCTATTCTATGACCAGTGTGCCTCCACGGTATTCAGGCCAGAGATTTGATAGATCTACTCACCCCGGGCCGAGTCAGAGCTTTTCGGGATCTCAGTTTAGAGGTGATTCGGGTCAGGCGGGGCCACCCGTACCACAATGCTCCCAGTGTGGGAAGTTACATTGGGTTCAGTGTAGATTGAGTTCAAAGGGTTGCTATTCATGTGGTCGGCCAGGCCATATTATGCGAGATTGCCCCTCAGTTAGTGGCAGAGGTAGGACCCAGCCTTCAGCGTCAGTAGCCGGATCTTCAGCATCTACACGCCCTACGGGGCCAGGTTCACATGCGTCAGTCGGCCGTGGTAGAGGCAGGGGGAGAACCCCCAGTTCCAGCGGTCCTCAGTACCGTATTTATGCTTTGGCTGGACGCCAAGATCTTGAGTCTTCTCCTGATGTTGTCACAGGTATTTTATCGGTACTTTCTCATGATATATATGCTTTGATAGATCCCGGCTTCACATTTTCATATGTTACTCCATATATTTCGGGTCGGTTTAAAGTAAAATCAGAATTGATTGAACCTTTTGAGGTGTCTACACCCGTCGGTGAATCGGTGATAGCTAGCCGAGTATATAGAAATTATGTAATTGTGATTTGTGATCGCCGTAGTATGATTGACTTGCATGAGTTAAAAATGGTGGATTTTGATGTTATTATGGGTATGGATTAGTTGGCTTCTTGTTACGCCAATGTTGATTGTAGAATGAAAATGGTTTGTTTCCAATTTCCGGGAGAACTAGTTTTAGAATGGAAAGGAAATACGGCGTCACCGAAGGGTAGGTTTATTTCCTACCTAAAGGCAAGGAAAATGATTATAAAAGGTTGCATTTATCATCTAGTCCGAGTTCAAGATGTAGAAGCTGAACCGCCGACTCTTCAGTCAATTCCCGTAGTGAATGAATTTCTGGATGTATTCCCGGAAGAGCTTCCAAGCCTTCCTCCCGAGCGGGAGATTGATTTTTGCTATTGATGTGTTTCCAGACACTACGCCTATATCTATTCCTCCCTATAGAATGGCTCCCGCAGAACTGAAAGAGTTGAAGGAGCAATTGAAAGATTTGCTCGAGAAAGGCTTTATTAGGCCTAGTTCATCCCCGTGGGGAGCACCCGTATTGTTTGTCCGAAAGAAAGATGGCTCTTTAATAATGTGCATCGATTATCGGCAATTTAATAAGGTGACGATCAAGAATAAATATCCTCTTCCAAGGATTGATGACTTGTTTGATCAATTACAAGGTGCCCAATGGTTTTTCAAGATAGATTTGAGATCTGGGTATCATCAAGTAAGAGTTAGGGAGAAAGATATCCCTAAAACAGCCTTCAGAACAAGATATGGCCATTTCGAGTTCCGGGTGATGTCATTTGGGCTAACTAATGCACCGGCGGTGTTTATGGATTTAATGAATGATGTGTTCAGGCCCTTTCTAGATTTGTTCGTGATTGTGTTCATCGATGACATCTTGGTGTATTCTAGATCCGAGAGGCGAACATGCGGATCATTTGCGTCTTGTCCTCGGAGAATTCTTCAGACTCGAGAGTTATTTGTAAAATTCTCTAAGTGTGAGCTCTGGTTGAACTCGGTAGCATTTCTTGGGCACATTGTTTCAGCTGATGGTATTCGGGTAGATAGCCAAAAGATTGAGGCCGTAAAGACTTGGCCAAGGCCTACAACTCCTATGGAGGTACGTAGTTTTCTGGGCTTATCAGGTTATTACAGAAGATTTGTTGAAGGTTTTTCTTCTATTTCTGCACCACTTACAAAGTTGACCCAGAAATCAGCAAAGTTTCAATGGACAGATGCCTGTGAGCGTAGTTTCCAAGAGCTAAAAGACAGGTTGACTTCCGCACCAGTCCTGACACTTCCAGAGGGATTGGAAGGCTACGTTGTTTATTGTGATGCTTCAGGCATTGGGCTAGGCTGTGTATTGATGCAACAGGGCAAGGTGATTGCATATACATGAAAAGAATTATCCAACCCATGATCTTAAATTGGCTGCAGTGATTCATGCATTAAAGATATGGAGATATTATTTATATGGTGTTCATGTAGATATTTATACAGATCACAAGAGCCTTCAGTATATCTTCAAGCAGAGAGAGTTGAATTTGCGGCAGCGACGATGGTTAGAATTGTTAAAAGATTATGACGTTTATATTCTATATCACCCCGAAAAAGCAAATGTTGTGGCTGACGCTCTTAGCCGCAGATCTATGGGAAGCTTATGTGACGTACAATCAGAGAAAAGAGAAATGACTCGTGAGCTCCAGCAGTTAGCTAGCCTAGGAGTTCGAGTAGTGGACTCAGGTAGCAAGGGAACCACCATTCAGAATTCAGTAGTTTCGTCGCTAGTAGTGGAAGTGAAAGAGCCACAATACGAAGATCCCATGCTAGTGCGGTACAGAGATACACTCCCTCAGAAAAAGGAGTCATCATTTGAGATTACAGGAGACGGAGTTCTCCGATGTCGAGGCAGGTTATGTGTTCCTAATGTGGCAGGTTTGCGCCACCAAATATTGAGAGAAGCTCATTGTTCCCGTTTGTTATATCTCGCATCTTGTACGTCGGAATGTTTTAAGTTAGTGCGACAAGTTAAAGACAAGGCTATTTTTCTGACTTTGTTTCAAGACATAAGTTGCTTATGAATTTTGTTGGATGGAAATATTAAGGAATTTGGGGTTAAAAGTGATTTATGGAAAGTTAGACATTTCATGAAAATTTGGGGCCAAAAGCGAAGTTTTGGAAATTTTAATTCATGAAAAAAAAAGATCATGTGGCCATGCACATGACTTGTGGGCCATAGGCCACATGTATGAAGAATATGTGTGGTATTAGATGACTTATTAAGTCATCTTCATTATTTTCATCTCTTGGTAATTTCTAGAAAATTGGAGAAAAAGAAAGCAAAAAAAAAAAGAGAGAAAAGAGGAAAAAGGGGCCGGCCATGTGCATGGCATGTGCCATATATATATATATATATATATATAAGCAAAGACTATGCAAGTCATATTTTCATTCACTCCCTAGAAATTTCAAGAAAAGTGAAGAAAAATGAAGAAGGAGAAAAACGGCCAAGATGGGGGCTAGCCGAACTAGCCCCATATAGTTGATCATGAAAATTGTTTCCTTCAAGCTTTCATACCAATTGGAAGGTCCTCGTCAACGTGGAAGGGTTGTTGGAGCAAGAAAAACATTGGTTTGTGCAATTGGCAAGCCTAGCCGAGAGGAAAAGTTGAAGAGAAAAGGTGAGGTTTAATCTTCTTTATGTGTTTATGGATGATTGGTACATGTTGTGATATGTAGAAATGAAGGAAACCATGAAATTATATTTGTTGAAGTTGTAGCCGTGTGGTGTGTGTTTGGCCGTGTGTATGTAGAGTTGTGTTGGGGTGATGAATTAATTGTTTTCAACATGTTTGTGTGTTGTTGTAATGTGTAGAAAATGAATGAAACTCATGGAATGATATATGTTGAGGAATGGCCGTGTAGGGGCTGTTTGGTATGTATGAAATGAATTAATGTTAACTAGTATTTTGGTTGTCGTCGTTATGAATTTTAAGATGTAGAATGAAGGTTAATGATCCAAGTTGAAGTTAAAAACCGTATGGGCTGATTTGAATACTTTGCGGATAGCTTGAAATGTCCTTGAATCTTGATTGAATGACCTCGGATTATTGCTTGAATATGTGGGCGTTGGTATTGGCTTGATCGTATGTAGTTTATTTGAATATAAGTGGAATGTTGTCGAATTGTATAGAAAGGAACTATTAATATTAGAATGCGTTTGGAATTGCGTATTGATATCGTTTATATGGTTGTTGGTGTTGTTGTTGAATATTTGGCCGAGTTGAATTCTCGGGGATGTCCAATTTGTAGGGGAAGTGCTGCCGAAATTTCTGTAGAAAAAGTAATGGCTTGGAATTGGATTCGATGTTTATGGCTAATGTTCGATGCCTACTGATGTTATTGTAGATCGTGAAAGGTCGAGACGTAAGTTCGGAGTAGCTTAGGAAGTGGCTAAGGTATGTAAGGCTTACCTTTTCCTTCTTTGGCATGTCTTAGACGTATGTAAGATATGACACGATTTGTGCTTCGGGGTAACTCCACTCTTACGTTCCGAGTATGTATATGATTCTTATATGCTTCATGATATGATATTTCTCATATGGTCCTTAAGCCTTATGTATATTTGGATTTCAAACATTGCATAAAGAATTTCGTTTTTAAAAGATCCTATGTCTAAAAACGTCCGTAACTTTCGCAAACAAAACCGGATTGCTTTGAAACGCTCACAAATGACTCCATATTGTGTAATGACTTTAACTTTCATGTGCGGGCCGAGTTGGGTTGACGTATACCTGTGGGGCCCGAGATTTACTTTGGTATAGCCCTAACGACTTGTTTTTGCAAGAACTTACCATGATTTCCGATTTGACTTTCGAGCGTCGGCTACTTACTTCATTGAGTCTATGATGTTGATTTATGTACATATGGTTTCTCACTACTCTGCTCGTGCTCAATATGTCTTTCACCGAGTCCCGGGCCGGGTACGCATTCGTGCAACTTCTCTGCATTGTTCACCGAGTCCCTCGCTAGAGGGCCGGGTACGCTATATATATATATATATATATATATATATATATATATATGTATGATGATATGATGATGTGATGAGATGGGGATGGCGGCCAGGATGGTATACCGAGTCCCCTCTAGCGGGGCCGGGACACGCTATTCACCGAGTCCCTCACTAGAGGGCCGGGTACGGTATGTATATATGTATATCTGCATGCATACATGATTATGATATGATTTTACTCACCGAGTCCCTCACTAGAGGGCCGGGTACGGTATATATGTACGATGATATGACGATATGATTATGATAAGATTTTACTTACCGATATATGTATATGCATGAAAAATGTTTTCAAAAGGCAAGTCTTATGATTTTATGTACCCTTTACTTCAGTGTGATCCCGCTTACTACATTTCATGCTTTACATACTCAGTACATATTCCGTACTGACCCCCTTTCTTCGGGGGCTGCATTTCATGCCGCGCAGGTACACCCCGGATGAGTTGAAGACATTAGCGAGAAGATGTTCCGGCGGGGATTGGCGAGCTCCGGTTCCTCGGAGTCTTTGCCGAGTCAAAGTATTATGTTATAGTATCATGTTCTGTGTTAGAGACTTTGCGGAGACGATGTCGTGGGTATAGGATGTCGGTTATGTAAGCGACTATGTAAGCCGATGTGTTATTATGCATTGTATTATAAGTTCCATATGTTTCTATATGATACAGATTTTCTTTGGTTCGAGAAAGGTAAAAAGCATGTTATTTTTCGAGAAAACTTTCGGTATGTATTTATGTTATGATTTGAGAGCCAGCGTGATTATGAGTGTTATGTGAGTCAGCGGGTTCGCTCGGCCCTAAACAAGGGTCGGGTGCCCATCACACCCTAACAGAAATTAGGGTGTGACACCATTATTCTGTCCACCCCGGAGCAACAAAAATGTATAATGATCTTAAATTCATGTATTGGTGGAATGAGATGAAGAAAGATATAGCAGAATTTGTAGCTCAATGTCCCAATTGTCAACAAGTGAAAATAGAGCATCAAAAGCCGGGCGGATTGCTGCAAGCTATAGAAATTCCAACTTGGAAATGGGAAGTGATTAACATGGACTTTATTACAGGCTTACCCCGTTCTCGACGCAAGTATGATTCCATATGGGTGATTGTGGATAGACTCACTAAGTCAGCTCATTTCTTGCCAGTCAGAACGACGTATGTAGCAGAAGATTATGCAAAGCTCTATGTTAAAGAGATAGTGCGACTTCATGGTGTTCCAGCATCTATTATCTCTGATAGAGGTACTCAGTTTACAGCTAATTTCTGGAAGTCCTTCCAAGAGGGTTTGGGGACTCAAGTGAGCCTTAGCACGGCATTTCATCCACAGACTGATGGACAAGCTGAACGTACCATTCAGACTCTTGAGGATATGTTACGAGCATGTATGATAGATTTTGGGGGAAATTGGGATGATCATTTGCCACTCATTAAATTTGCTTACAATAATAGCTATCATTCTAGCATTCAAATGGCACCGTATGAAGCCCTATATAGGTGAAAGTGTAGATCCCCAATTGGGTGGTTTGAAACAGGAGAGGCTAAATTGATAGGGCCGGATTTGGTCCAACAAGCCATAGAGAAAGTCAAGCTTATACAAGATCGGTACATTAACGGCCCAAAGTCGTCAAAAGTCCTATGCGGATAATCGTCGAAGGGACTTAGAGTTCCAAGTGAAAGATTGGGTATTCTTGAAAGTGTAGCCAATGAAAGGCGTTATGAGATTTGGCAAAAAGGGGAAGCTTAGCCCCCGGTATATTGGGCCTTATGAAGTTGTGCGCAAAGTAGGCAAAGTGGCTTACGAATTAGATTTACCTCCTGATTTGGAGTCAGTCCATCCAGTTTTTCATGTCTCGATGCTTCGTAAATGCGTTGGAGATCCTACTAGGATCGTCCCATTAAATGATGTTCAAGTAGCAGAAAAGTTAGCTTATGATGAAAACCCATTGCCATATTAGATAGGCAAGTACGGAGGCTTAGAAACAAAGGAGTGGCCTCAGTTAAAGTTTTGTGGAGAAATAATAATTGAGAAGAAATGACTTGGGAAGCGGAGGAAAGCATGAAATCCAAATATCCGCACTATGTCGGCCCCCGGAGAAGAGGGCGATGAGACGTCAAGATCTAAGGTATGTATGCTTTCCTTTTATGTATTTGGGTCGTGTGTAGCCAAATTATATTGCTATTATGTTGTGGCCCTGTGAGGCATTGATATTGTGGGTTGTTGTGACAGGATGGTAGTGCCATATTATAGGGGAAACTCTGGCGAAATTTTTGTAGAATTTCTGAGTGCTTAACATTCGAGGACGAATGTTCTTAAGGGGGGGAGAATGTTACACCTCGGAAATTTTTTTTCGTTGAGGCACAGTAAATAGGCTAAAGA
>NC_081347.1:40899325-40911437 GCF_029784015.1 Lycium ferocissimum | reverse complement strand
CCCGGAAGAATTGTAACACCTTGTGCCTTTGGGCTAAGGTTGACCCGTAAGATAGGGATATAATGGAACCAAGATGGAAAGTATGAGAAGTGTTTTGAAACCCATAAAAGGTATAAGAAGAGTTTTTGGTTAAAGTAAAGTCGGAAGCTACTCTACGGAGCATGTTTTCAAGTGAATTTGTAGCAGGACTCGCTTAAAGTGATTAATAGGTAATATATATAAGGAATTTGAGAAAACTTAAAACATAAAAGTTGTATCCCTTTGAAATATATTTCCATCCATATATGGTGGAGACCAAACAAATCTCTGTACAGAATGTTATGTACGTTTTACTAAAGAGTTGTCAGTGGTGCTCGTCCAGGGGCTCGCAACGCGAGCAGACTGGCGTCCCAGGGCCATGTCGCGCGGTCCCAGGCAGAGAAGTGAAGCTCATTATGTGCGCATACACTAGTACACATATGTACAGGCAAGGCAGCACACGCTGCTGGGCACGCAACACGTCCTCCATGGCGTGCCATCCTTGCAAACTTTTTAAGTGCGTTGTTTTCCTGATTTTTTATTCTATTCTTCACTTCTTCAAACCCTACCACAAATTTCTCTCCTCTCCTCATCCTCCCACATCAAGTAACTCCCTTATAAATATTTCTAAGTAATTCTAACAATTATACATGGATTTTTAACAAGATTCTACTTTACAATCCTAGGATTTTCAAGAAAACCCTTCTCAAGGATTCAAGTTCATATTTTTGGGATACTTCTCCAAAGTCGGATTCTTCTTTCGGTGTTTTGGAGTGATTAAGGTATGTAAGACTTTCCTATTCCAATCAATTATAGCTTTCAATTGGTGATTATAGACTATAAGTTCTCGAGAGATAAGTTGATGGGTGTGATAGAAGAAAAGCATGAACGATTATATATTTGGGTTGTTGATTGTTGATTGTCGATTAAAGGTGTTATTTATCTTATGGGTGATTAAGGGTGATGATAATTGTAGCGTTATGAGATTGTAAAATCATCTAGAAGTTAGGAAGGGTTGTTGGGTGAGAAACACCATTGATGAGAGTTTGTGGAGCTTCATGCTCACCAAGAGTTTGATAAAATGCTTAGATGACCAAAACATGAGTATTCTTACTAATATTGATTCCCATTGACCTATATTGCTATAGATTAAAGTCTAAAGGGGTGATGAGCATTGTATTATGCTTAAAGGCTGGAGTTGAGGTATGTAAGGCTAACTCTCTACGTGTGGGAATGTTAATGATTCTCCCCACACCACGTTCGTTCAAGTCTTCCACAAATTTCTCATCCTTATGAGTATTAAACCCTAGTTTCATGAAAAACTTAAAAGTTCTTATAGTCTAAATAACGAAACTTCGTATTTAGTTCATAGATATCATTTGTAGCATCATGAACTCATCACGTAATCCATGAATACTCATACCTTGATTTCCATGAGTTTCAAGCATGTAATATGAAAAAGTATATGAACAATTATTGTTATATTCTATGAATCCTCCATGAATCCCATGTTACACCTCGAAATTTTGTGTCATTTGTGTCGTGAGTAAACTAACGTAAGCTCGGAGAGGTCATGGGAACTTATAAGGTTTAGGAATATTCTTAATAAGTGTTAAGTAAGTGTCCAAAGGTTTCGGGATCAGGCAAATCGGAGAAAATAAGTTTGTCAAAAATTTGAAAAAAGTTGGCAGAATCTTGGACAGAAATTTTGGGTCAAATTTAGAGAGGAATATATCCTAGTATATCAAGAGTTTTGAAGTGAAACAAAAGCTTAAAATAAAGTTTGGGAAGTCTAGTTTCCAACGCAATAAACCGCGCACCGATCCGACATCAAAATCAAACGTTATAGGCGTTTCAAGACATACTGCCAGGGCAGAGGCTAACTCTGCGCGAATGCCCCAGAAGGTAGCGCGAACGCTCAGAGGAGTAACTGAGCAACTCTGTGCAAATGCGACACAAGGCTGCGCGATAGCGCAGAGCAAATTCTAGGTCGGTGCAACCCGACTCTAGAACACTATATAAGGGGGTTTACCCTCTCATTCTTCATTCAAAAACACCTCAAAACCTCTCCAATATTTTGGAAATTTCCCTCAACCTCCAAACATCAAATTTTAGCCCGAATTAAGTATAATCTCCGGATTTCGATTTGGACAGCGTATAGTTGCGATTATAAAATCGTATTGTGATGAATCTTGGCTTGAATTCAAGGTGAATATTGAAGATATTGTGGTTCTATAAAAATTAAGGTATGAATCTTCCCTTATTGTTATTGATTTAGGTTTTTTTACGGAGATAGAACTATTAAATGGTCCTATAATAGTTCTATTGGTGGGGAAATTGGATAAACATCGTGTGGGATGTTTTATGGAATATTTTGGTATTGATAGTGACATTATTGGTGTTAGTGTGGTTATTGTTGTGTTGGTTGTTGGTATTGTGATTTCGGGCTAGGGATATAAACAGGAGAGATGCTGCTCGATTTTCGGCAGGATATAAAGTAGTTTAATTTGAAAGCTTTGTACAATTATACGACGATAAGTCTAACGATAGTATGAATTCCCTCGAATATAGATTTACGAGCTTGGGAGGGAAAGTGTTAAATAGTAGGATGTCACACCCTAACCTTGGTAAAGCAAGACCGGCACCCGGCATCTTACGGAAACCGAGCGAACCAACTTATAACTCGCATCCTCGATGTCTCAAACGGCAAAATAAGGCCAAGAGCCAACTATGAATATAATATCATGCATACATATATATATATATATATATATATATATATATATATATATATATATATATATATATATATATACACACACACACGATGGGCTTCGCGACGTTAATATATCCACTAACAAAACATAACCGATTTGTACACGGACTCCGTCGTACGCAAAGCCTCTATGAATATGCGACCTTAAGTACACAAGTCGGGACGGGGCCCCGACATACCCTTAACACAAAATACACATACAATCCAGACTCGACAGTGCTCCAGGAAGAAGTGGAGCCCATCAACCAAAACTAGTACCTGGAAACAGCCTACTGCGGAAGATCCTCGTCCCGTCTGTCGACACCTGCGGGCATGAACGCAACGTCTACAAGAAAGGACGCCGCATACGAATATTGTACCGAGTATGTAAGGCAGAAAGTGCAACAAAATAGCCATATATTAAAGATGAGAAGAACAAGAATCAACCTGGCATTTCTGAACTACCAATGGAAATCTAGTATATATGTATACATACCTCTTCATCTTCTTGTAATCTTTACTAGGTACGTATACCCTACCATGGCCCTCGGTTAACTTATCATCAACATTATCCAAGCATATGTTGCAGCGTGCAACCCGATCCAGATATATATATATATATATATATATATATATATATATATATATATATATATTGTATACATGTCTCTCTATACTCTCGCATGCTTAACCATATCTATGTACAGTACTGTGCCTTTATCTTACTAATCATCCTATACTAACTGCCCAACTGATCAGTGGTAACTGCCCGACCGACTGCAGTCCGGTGGTAATAACTGCCCGTCCGATTATCGCCCGACGGTAGAGCGCAACTGCCCGACTGATCAGCGGTAACTGCCCGACCGGCCGTAGCACGGTGGTAACTGCCCGACTGGCTGCAGTCCAGTGGTAAATATATACATATATATCTGCCCAACCGGCCGTAGCACGGTGGTAATAATTGCCCAACCAACCGTAGCATGGTGGTAAATACATAACTGCCCAATCGGTCGTAGACCAGTGGTAAATACATACCTGCCCAACCAGACTTAGCCCGGTGGTAACATCTGCCGGACTGGTCGTAGACCAGTGGTAACTATAATCAATATCATGATCAAACCTCTACGAGTAACCTCTATGCACTTCTCATAGGCGCCATTTATTCGCTAATGTCCACATAATCACATAAGACTTATAACACATCTCTGGGCCACAACATATAGATATATGTCTTTGCGGAACATGCGGCCGATCCGGTCTCTCATATAGAATCCCTTTATATGATTCTAGTACTCATTCCTTATCTATTCACTTCTAAGCTCTTCTCGTGACCATCAATTATCCGTCAACGCTCATATTGTCATATAAAACTCATAAGCTTTTTTTTAGGCCCTTAAGACTTCTTCCCGCTTAACTAAACATTAGCCAAATCCTGAGATACATCATAAGTCTCTCTTCTAGTATCAAATACCTCATTAGGGATCCTTCGCTAGCACTCTATTCATGTCCCACAAAACATTCCTTAAGACACATTCCTAAACTCATTGGATTGTTATTACTATGGAACTATCGTTATCGCTATATCTCACCTTGAAGGAACAAATATCATAAGGTGAGATTAATCACAATGAATAATTTCAAAGGTCATGAATGAGCTCAATAATATCATAAGGATCATGAGATTCATAGGCGTCTAGCATTTGTGGAAACAACGATATTATGGATATAGTACAAAGGTTTATAATAAGGAATTATGCCTTTAGAAAGAAAGGGTTTAGCCTTAACATACCTTTTTTATCGCCTTAACTTTAACTACTCAACGCTTGTCCTCCCAGGCTCGTAAATCTATATTGAAGAAAATTTATACTATTGTTAGACTCACCTTTATACGCTTATCTTTATCCTTCAAATAAATCTTTCTAGAATCTACCGAAATTTTGGCAGCATCTCCTCTGTTTATATGCCTAGTCCAAAATCGTAATTCAGCAACCAATAACAACATCAATAACATCATTGGTAACATCAAAGTATTAGATAAAACACCTCAGACAGTGTTTATCCCATTTCTCTCTTCTCAAATTCGCTACACAATTATTTAACGGTTTTATCTCCGTAAATAAGCGTTAAATAATACCAAAAGAGAAAGATTCATACCTTTTTTCTTGTTAAGACAGCAATATCCTCAATATCCACACTAAAATCCACCACAAAACAATACTAGAATCACCACCATGCGTTACTCGGACCTAAACCACTACTCCGCTACTTGAAAATTGCTCACTTTTTGATTCCCTCACTCTCTCTCTTCTAATTTCTGGAATTTTCTGGGCAAATCTGATGAAAAAAGGGGGTTATTACTCTTTTTATAGGGGTCAAATCCGGGTCGGGTCACTGTAGCATTTTATTGTAGTAGTACTGTAGCAAGTCGGTACTGTAGCACACGTTTCTGCTCTGTCAGCCGAACTTGTAATGTCCATAATTCTCTACTCCGATGTTCTATCGATGAGCGGTTTGTTGCGTTGGAAACTAAACTCGACGAAATTTATTTTAGGCTTTTGTTTCACTTCAAAACACTTCATATGCTAAGAGATATTCGTCCCTCAAGTTGGACCAAAATTTTCACACGAAACTTTGCCCATCCTTTCTCCAAAGTCGTACTACTTCATTTCATCCGCTTATTTCCTTATAAAACCTTCCAGTATACCTTGTATACGTCCTTCACTCATTAAATATACTTAATACTACTTGCTTTTTATATTCCAAAGTGGTTTTACTTAACCATAACTCAACGTACTTTTGTTTCAAATTTGATAAGTGCTTCTTCGAAGATACGGGGTGTAACATAGGAGATCAAAAATGTATGTTAAGGGTAAGTCCCTTTCTTTCTAAAGGCATGATTCGTTCTTACAAACCTATACGTGTTTTCCATAACATTCTTATTTCCAAAAGTTAGAAGTTCATTATTTTTAGAGTTTCTTATGTTGTTAAAGATAAGATGTTTTCTATGATGACCATGATGACGATGATGATTCCGTTCTAGAAGTTCTAAAGTTTATGGTTTGATGCTATTATGAGATTATTGAGTTATTTCATAAATTCCTTGATTTTATTCATTGTTGTTGATCTCACCTCATGTTACTTGTTCCTTCGAGGTGAGATATAGTGATGGTGATTATTTTATAATATAATCGGAGGCTACCGACCTTATGTCACTCCAATAGAGTTGTAGCCTTTATTTGAGCTCTCATGCATGCTTTATGTATATGTATATGTATGATTACACCGGGCCTAGTTGGCCGGGTAAACATCACTTCGGTGGGCAGCTTATGGATAATGATAATAACACCGTGTCTATATGGTCGGGCAGTCACCACTAGTGGGCGGCGTGAGATGATTACCCCGGACGCATATGGCCGGGCAGTCACCACTAGTGGGCGGCGTGAGATGATTACCCCGAAAGCGGGCTAATAATGATAACACCGTGCCTATATGGCCGGGCAGCACAACACCGTAATGTTGATTTAAAAAGTTAAAGTTAGCATGCATGATATCCGCCTTAAGAGGCAATCAAATATACAAGTTATTTCTTTATCTCATGCTTCTTTATTCTTGTTTATGTTGTATTTCATGCCTTACATACTCAGTGCATTATTCGTGTTGACGTCATTTCTTGTGGACGCTAAGCTCATACCCGTAAGTAGTCAGGGAGACGGATCTAATCCTTAGGGGCTTCATCAGCAGAGTTTCCGAAAGACTCCAGTTGTTCCGGAGCTGCAGCTTATTGGTACTACTCTTTTGTGTATATATTTGGGCACGGCGTAGTCTTGCCCTGTCTTCATGGATTCCTGTATTCTATGTAGAGGCTCGTATGTGTAGCTAGAAGTCCCGTATCATCATCAGTTCATATTGTTATATCACATTTTGGTAGCCTTGTTGTCCTATGTTTATGGATGTAGTTATTGATGATTATATATAGCGATGTATCTTTATCTTGTGATATATGCCCTTACGGATTATGATAACCATAAGTTGTCTTTGTGGTCCACCTCGGCATAATTATAAGATGTATGTTCAGAGGTGCTCGGTGGGTTAGCCCCGGGTGCCTGTCATGGCCCTCTAGTTGGGTCGTGACAAAAGTGGTATCAGAGTAGTTCGTCCTAGGGTATGTCTACGAGCCGTGTCCAGTAGAGTCTTGTTTCTGGGTGTGAAGCACGCCACACTTATAAATAGGAGGCTGTGGGGCATCTAGGAATAATTGACCTTCTTTCTATCTTAGATTATGCGATAGAGTCAGAGTCTAGGAAGGATCATTTCTGACTCTCTTTTCCTATGGGTAAGTGCAGATTGACAAAGATGAAGAGGTCGACTTCTGATAGTGGGGGTGCAAGGAAGGCCCCCAAGGTGGACTACGGACCGCAGGAGCCAGGACAAATTAGAAGGAGTATTTGCTACTCCATTGAGACAGATCCTTCTGAGGATATTAAGACGATTCCCCAGAGTCTATGACTCCTATAAAGGAGGATCCATCAGAGGATAGCTACGAGACGGACCCGTCTGAGGGTTCGTACGAGACACCAGTGGAGTAGGAGGCTCCTGAGGCTGCACCAGATTTAGCCCCTCCAGTTTCCCCTATGATTGAGCATTATGTCCGAGCAGCCATGAGCGTGAGTGTCACAGAGTATTCCAGCCTTTTATCTTGGCCTTCAGTCAATCAAGAGCTGCCAGAGTATTCGTATCCTTCAGACTCTGATGGGGGATATGAGGTTGGTCAGACGAGTAGATGGTGGGAGGACGATGAAAGAGATAACTCACTTTACAGCCCCCCACGCCAAGACCAGGACAGGTCAGCTCCAGGTAAATGAATCTTTTATTGAAATTCCTTATGTTATGTGTGATTATTACAGGATGTTATTCAATAGCTAATGAATGGGTGTTCTAAAGGAACCAATAACTGAAGTATTTATAAGTAATTGTGTCTAAGATATTTCTGCTAACAATAGGAGTCTCGGGACGGGAAATGAAAAGTAGTAGTGTGTGTTGACTTGCGGTGATGAAGAATTTTCTAGATATTGGGA
This sequence comes from Lycium ferocissimum, assembly GCF_029784015.1. NCBI lineage: Eukaryota > Viridiplantae > Streptophyta > Magnoliopsida > Solanales > Solanaceae > Lycium > Lycium ferocissimum. The sequence goes on along the minus strand of NC_081347.1, from coordinate 40,903,589 downwards.
GTACCAAAGGTTACGATAACATTTGTCTAACTAGGAGAGTAAAGGACTTTACCAACCTTGAAGAAATGCATTACGGAGTTTTATTTGGGTTTCCAATTAGAACTTCAAATGATGAAAGGCTATGCGGCAGTAACAAGGATTGGTGTGACCCTTATAAGAAGGTTTGTCTTGATTTCTCAGGCAAATGCGGTGAAGGTCCCTTGATGATAGGAAAAAAGAATAAAAGTGATGTCGAAATAAGAGAGGGAACAAGAGTAGGTATTCGAGTGGGGACCATTTACTAAGTCTATATTGCCAGAGGCTCATGATTAGGACTTAGAAATTGTGTTAAGAAATCCTATAGATTCAGATGCACGGAAATATGAGAAACCACAATAGCCGAGGAAAAGTAGGAACATATGAGCCTTACGAGTGAAATTTTAAATGATCGTGAGATATGAGATGGGCTTGCTAGGAAGAAGAGAGAATATGCATTAAAGCTACATATTCGGGACAATTTAAAATAGCATTGGGGATACTTCGTAAGTGAGGTATTAGTAAACGATAAAAACTGATACAATCCGAGTGGCATCAAGGCCTTTCATAAGGAGCCAAGCGAGGGAACTTCAAGCTATGCAAGCATTGTTCATGAGGAGGGACGTACTTGAATACATTCTAGAACCTTCCCGTGGATTTCAAGTGTTCATGATAGCATGGGAGGATGGTTTGTGTTACATCCCAGAAAATTTCGCGTTAATAAGGCTGCAGACGGCTTAGTGTGAGCTCAAGCAGGAGCAATATTACAAGTATAAAGGATGAAATTCTACTGTATTAGCATGAGTATGATATTTTAAATTCGTACAATATGATTTGGAATGATACGTTAAAAGATTTATAGCCCTCGTAATCGTAAGCTGAGGTGGGGCCCACATATCGAGATTTTATAAAGGGCATATGACAAGTTATATGAATAGTACATGGGAAGTTGATCAATTCTTAAGAAGGACTCTTAAGCCAAATATGAGCATAAGCACTCCAAAAGGATGATTTAAGGGTACATTTTCGGGTGATCTAGCTTTACGAGGCCAACATGCCATTATAAGTTTAGAATTTGGGAAAATGCAAAATATGAAATTTGTAGATAATTGAATTAGATTTCCAACCATAGGTTGTGGGCCTTCATGAGACATAGGGACAAAATGTTATGGACGTTTTAAGACAGAAAGGTCAAGCTGGGCAGTGGGCTCGGCCTAACCCGACTCCAAGTCGGGTCAGGCCCACTTCTCTTGCTATTTAAGGAACATTTTAGCCCTTATCTGCCTCAATTTCATACCAAAAGATCCAGAATATTTTAGAGAGAGGGAAGAGAGCCCTTAGAGAGAGAAACCAAGTTTTGATCAAGTTCGAGGTCCCGAATCCCGAGGGTCGTGAAGGATAAAGTGTAGTACGAGTTGTCATCGTCATTTTAAGCTAAATATTGAGCTTGGGGGATGATATTTTCATGGTTGAGCTGCTGCTAAGGTATGTATTATCTTATGATCGTTGTTATTGAGATGATTACGTAGAGATTTAACGGATTAAAGTTTTAGAAATATAGTTATGATTATCGTATACCGAATATTAAGGCGTTGTGGTTTAGGGTTGTTTTGGATGGAATTGTAAGATGAGTTTAGTTATATTATTATTTTAAATTGTTAGATTTGTTGTTATTGTTAGTTATTAGCTGAATTTGGAATTGTTGGGTTGGTAGGATTATAGAGGAGATCTTTGTCCAAATCCCGTTAGGCAAAAGAATAAATGATTAGTTAGAATAATCTTGTTGGCCTAGTCTTGATCCCTATATTGTTGATTGTATTCTAGTTGACTAAGCTCGGAAGGGGACTCGAGGATTAGCTTAAGGCGTAAATAAAGTACATAAGGCAAACCTTTCTTCTTTTGGCATGATCCTCGTTGTTATTCATTCTATATGTACTCCATATGATTCCATTCTTCGAATTCTGTCCCGAAGGGAACATCTATAAGGTGCCAAGTTGAGTTGTGTATATGGTTTTACTAATGATTTCAAGAAAATGAGTTTTATACTAAAGGAAACATAAAGTTTTATTGTCACCGAAGGGGGTGCGAGATTTTACTACTTCATTTCATTTACGATTTATGTTTATATTCCATAGTATCATCCATTTGTATTGATATGATCATTTATTCTTTGGGTAGGGCAATAGGATGAAATTGAGTAGAATATAAGTAGTAAGAATTTCATAACAATTCTACCCTCAAACCTGGAAATATGTCCTCCTAAGTCTAGTGAGATACAAATTTGATAACTTCTTATGTGTCCTCCAAAGTCTAGTGAGATACAAATTTGATAACTTCTTATGAAAGACTAAAGCTAATAACGGGATTGTGAAGAATTGATTAGTGACTTGTGCTTTGAATTGAAATTGATTTTTATGGATTGGTTTTGTGTTGATATGATGGTGATATTGTCGGGAAGCCGGGCTGCCCGAAGGGGCCACCCTAGCGGAAGCAAAAGCCGAGGTACCGCGGGCCATCATTATTATGCCGAAGCGGCCGTCCGGGGACTATTGTGATACTAGCGGGAAGCGCCGTCCGAAGGGACCATTCGTTAACCCCGTGTTAAGCGGCATGTGTGTTGGATTGCATTATTTACTTGAAGATTGTTTTGAGACTTCGTGTGCATATTTATGTTTCTTCCAGCGAAGGCGCATGTATTGAGTTAGATTGTGATTTCTTCTCTCCTAAGTCAAATTATGATTATGATTTGTTACCACCTTACATACTCAGTACATTGTCCGTACGACATCCTTTTGCTCGGGACGCCGCGTTCATGCCCTTTGACCCCGATTGTTCGGGCGAGTTAAGTGTTTAGCTAGGATGCTTGGACGTCGGTGATTGGCAAGTTCCACCTCATTTTGAGTCGTGTCTGAGTCATGTATAGATATGTATGATTATGGGTATGTCAGGGCCTTGTCCTAACTCATAATGTTCAGTTTACTTCTTAGAGACTTCTGCAGACAGTGTCCTGTGGTATGTTTGTTAAGATGTCGATGAAGTGATGTCAATTGAGTTATTTGTGGATTTTAAATGAATATGTATTTTAGATGATTTCAATTGGTTTAAAGTACTTATTTGATTGAAAGTTTATAATCATTATAAAGATAATGATTTCTATATGGAAATTTTTTATGTTCTTTAAAGTTTTTGAAATGACAAGTTTTGATAGAGCGAATGTCAAGGGTTCGCTCGACTCGGATGAGAGTCGGGTGCCCGTCATGCCCTACCACTGTTAGGGTGTGGCGGTATCGAGCAATGTCGTTCTAGGGTTGTCACGCAAAGTCGTGTCAGAAGAGTCTTGTTCATAGGTGTGTTGTCGACCACACTTATGAATAGGAGGCTACAGGGCATCTAGGATGGTTTCCCTTCATTCAGATCATAGATTGTGCTATAGAGCTAGGTCTTGAATCCTTGCCGCTAACTTTAAGATTTGAATTTTGATTAAGTGATTGTAAAGTGCAGTTATGATTACGAAATTGGAATTGTTCGTAAGAAAGGTAAGTTCTCTACTGAATAATGATTGCTATTTGAGGTAAGTGATGCAGGTTAAGGATTGCAATAAGAAAGGTATGCTTCATATCGAATTGAGAATGCCATTGTTACACCTCGGAAAATTTCCGTTGGTACGCAAGCGGACGAACTAGTGATGAGTGCGAGGAGTACGAGTGTATAATGTTTCATGGGCAATGTAAGTAAATGGACGGAATGAATAGAATAAAAGTCGAGAATGTGAAAAATTGGAAGTTGGCAAAAAAGCTGCCCAAAGGGTCGTAAACCACAAAATACGGACCGTAAAGTGCAATACGGTCCGTAAATCGGTAACAGATCGCCATGCAAAATCTTCAACTTTACCGAGAAATGGTTAAATACGACTCGGTGGACGGACCGTAAAGTGATTTACGCCCGTAAACCATGGTCGTAAATCACCATGCATGTTGCCAAGGTTTCTCGCTTCAGCTTAAGCTTAAAGACGACACGAGGGACGGTCCGTAAAGTGGAATACGGACCGTAAACCTCCATGGACGACCACCGTTCACCCAAAGACAGATTTTTCAAGTCATTAAATATAAGGACCAAGACTTGTTTTATTTCATTTCATCATTTCACTACTTCTCTCTAGAACTCTCTCTCTACATTTATTACACAAGTTTTCAAGGATATTGGAGGATCAACAACACTTAATAAGTGGATCAAGAGTAAAGGAAATCAT
>NC_081347.1:40879080-40899225 GCF_029784015.1 Lycium ferocissimum | reverse complement strand
CGGCCTATATTTTTGTATATCATTTCTTGCCTCGTTGGCCCGTATGGTTGTTGTGGCATAGACACCGTGATATGATATATGATGATTGTTGTCCAATGGGACTATTACGGTGTATAATTAGAATGCATGAAACGATTATGGCTCACCTAGATATTATGTGATTATATGATAAGGGGTACCCGGGTGGGGTAGCACCGAGTGCTCGTCGCGGCCCCTAGTCGGGTCGTGACAGCCATTGTGAAGAGCTTTTGTACAGGTATGTATAGGGTGTTGTAATATGATTGTGGCCCTGTGAGGCAAGTTGATATATTTTGATTGTGGCCCTGTGAGGAAAGTTAATATATTTTGATTGTTGCCCTCTACGGCTTGTTGGTTAGCTGTGTACAGGTGGGTAGTACAATTACAGAGGAGGTTCAGCCAAAATTTTGTTAAAGTTGATTGTGATCAGTATATATATGTGTGCTATGATCAGTAAGATACACAAGTGTATACTGAAGAATGAAAGGTTAATAATAGTTGTAAATAGACTGAAAGGAGGGTTATAAGATGGGTTCAGAATGAGTTTGAGAGTTGGGTTGAAATTACTCGAGGATATAGAAGTGAGTCTAGGGTTAAGTTAAGTTCTCTCGGGGATTAGAAGTAAGGTTGATGAACTAAGATTAATGTGATTTGAATAATGTGATAAGATTATAAGAAGAGACTTAAGAGGGGAAGCAATGATAAGCAAAGAGTCATTCGAGAGGTGAGTTAGTATAAAAAAGAGTACGCTTAAACGAGTAAAGAATGAAATAAGGAAGAGAAATAAACATGATTATATGTGCTTGAGTAAAGGGAGTAATGTGTCTCTCATAGAAATCAATATAACTGAAAGCATCAATGAGGTTAAGGAAAGTTGAAGCTTATAGAGGAAAGATAAGTATCGAAAAGGACCTTAGGAATTGTGAAGGGTTGAGTGATATTAGTAAGTGTTGGAATTGGATACGAGTATTAGTCTTCATTTAACATTCGAGGACGAATGTTTCTAAGAGGGGAAGGATGTTACATCCCAGAAAATTTCGCATTAATAAGGCTACAGACGGCTTAGTGTGAGATCAAGGAGGAGCAAATATTACAAGTATAAAGGATGAAATTCTACTGTATTAGCATGAGGATAGCATGAGTATGATATTTGGAATTCATACAATATGATTTGGAATGATACGTTAAAAGATATATAGCCCTCGTAACCGTAAGCTGAGGTGGGGCCCACATGTTAGAATTTTATAAAGGGCATATGACAAGTTATATGAATAGTACATGAAAAGTTGATCAATTCTTAAGGACCCTTAAGCCAAATATGAGCATAAGCACTCCAAAAGGATGATTTAAGGGTACGTTTTCGGGTGATCTAGCTTTACGAGGCCAACACGCCATTATAAGTTTAGAATTTGGGAAAACATAAAATATGAAAGTTGTAGATAATTGAATTAACTTTTCAACCATAGGTCGTGGGTCTTCATTAGACATAGGGATAAAAAGTTATGGACGTTTTAACGCAGAAAGGTCAAGATGGGCAGTGGGCTCGGCCCCACCCAACTCCAAGTCGGGTCAGGCCCACTTCTCTTGCTATTTAAGGAAAATTTTCGCCCTTATCTGCCTCATTTTCATATCAAAAGATCCAAAATATTTTAGAGAGAGGGAATAGAGCCCTTAGAGAGAGAAACCAATTTTTTTATCACGTTCGAGGTCCTGAATCCCGAGGCTCGTGATGGATAAAGTGTAGTACGAGTTGTTGTCATCGTTTTAAGCTAAATATTGTGCTTGGGGGATGATATTTTCATGTTTGAGTTGCTGCTAAGGTATGTATTATCTTATCATCTTGTTATTGAGAGGATTGTGTAGAGATTTAACGGATTAAAGTGTTAGAAATATAGTTATAATTATCGTATACTGAATATTAAGGCATTGTGGTTTAGGGGCTGTTTAGGATGGAATTATAAGATGAGTTTAGTTATATTATTGTGTTAAATTGGTAGATTTGTTGTTGTTGTTGGTTATTAGCGGAATTTGGAATTGTTGGGTTGGTAGGATTATAGAGGAGATGTTGTCCAAATCCCGTTAGGCGAAAGAATAAATGATTAGTTAGAATAATCTTGTTGGCCTAGTCTTGATCCCTATATTGTTGATTGTATTGTAGTTGACTAAGCTCGGGAGGGGACTCGAGGATTAGCTTAAGGCATAAATAAGGTACGTAAGGCAAACCTTTCTTCTTTTGGCATGATCCTCATTGTTATTCATTCTATATGTACTCCATATGATTCCATTCTTCGAATAGTAAAGTCTAACTATTTCTTGTGATGACTTATTGATATTGTACTCCTATTCTGTCTCGAAGGGAACATCCATAAGGTGCCAAATAGAGTTGTGTATATGGTTTTACTAATTATTTCAAGAAAATGAGTTTTATACTAAAGGAAACATAAAGTTTTATTGTCAAAACCACTCCGAAGGGGGTGCGAGATTTTACTACTTCATTTCATTTACGATTTATGTTTATATTCCATAGTATCATCCCTTTGTATTGATATAATCATTTATTCCTTGGGTAGGGCAATAAGATGAAATTGAGTAGAATATAAGCAGTAAGAATTTCATAACAATTCTACCCTCAAACCTGGAAATATGTCCTCCTAAGTCTAGTGAGATACAAATTTGATAACTTCTTATGTGTCCTCCTAAGTCTAGTGAGATACAAATTTGATAACTTCTTATGAAAGACTAAAGCTAATAACGGGATTGTGATGAATTGATTAGTGACTTATGCTTTGAATTGAAATTGATTTTTTGTGGATTGGTTTTGTGTTGATATGATGGTGATATTAAGCTGGAAGCGGCTGCCCGAAGGGGCCACCCTAGCTAAGCCGGAAGCGGCTGTCCGAAGGGGCCATCATTATTATGCCGGAAGCGACCGTCCGAAGGGACTATTGTGATACTAGCCGGAAGCGGCTGTCCAAAGGGACCATTCTGTTAACATGTCGGAAGCGGCATGTGTATTGGATTGTATTATTTACTTAAAGATTGTTTTGAGACTTCGTGTGCATATTTATGTTTCTTCAATACAGGCGCGGTATTGAGTTAGATTGTGATTTCTTCTCTCCTAAGTCAAATTATGATTATGATTTGTTACCACCTTACATACTCAGTACATTGTCCGTACTGACGTCCTTTTGCCTGGGGACCCGCGTTCGTACTCGCGGCCCAGTTGTTTAGCGGAGTTAAGAGTATAGCTAGGATGCTTGGACGTCGGTGGCATTGGCAAGTTCCACCTTATTTTGGAGCTGTGCTGAGTCATGTATAGATATGTATGATTATGGGTATGTCAGGGCCTTGTCCTGACTCATAATGTTCAATTTACTTCTTAGAGACTTCTGCAGACCATGTCCTATGGTATGTTTGTCGAGATGTCGACAAAATGATGTCAGTTGAGTTATTTGTGGATTTTAAAAGAATATGTATTTTGGATGAGTTCAATTGGTTTAAAGTGCTTATTTGATTGAAAGTTTTCATAATCATTATAAAGATAATGATTTCTATTTGGAAAAATTTTATGTTCTTTAAAGTTTTTGAAATGACAAGTTTTGATAGAGCGAATGTCAAGGGTTCGCTCGACTCTGATGAGAGTCAGGTGCCCGTCATGCCCTACCCTTTGTTAGCGTGTGACAGTTTGGAGAAGAGGGTTGAAGATGGTCGTGCTTGCAATGTGGTTATTACTTAAAGATTTGCAATTTCAGGTTCTTTTCCCAATAGAAGACACCCAAACAAGGCCCTTACTTCATTAAAGGTAGAAGTGTAATAATGTAGTTGTCTTCTTTTGAGCTTTAGTATAAATAGTAGTTTTCTTTCATTTGGAAGACTTAGACTAGTTTGAATATTGATATTTGTTATTGTAAAACTCTTGAGAGTTGAGAGCTTGTGAAGCCTTTGATTGAGTAATTGTTGAGAAGATTGGTTATTAGGGAATTTCAAGTCCCTCTAGGTCATCCTAGGAATTTGGTGTTTCTTTTGTTCTTAATTTAGAGGTCTTAGTTTTCTATAACTTTGGTTGCTAAATTAGGTCTTAAGTTGTGTCAAATTATCTATCTGTTTAATTTCTTGCATTTTATTGTTGTTTTCGCTTCCGTTCTTGCATCAATTGGTATCAGAGCTTGGATTAGATTTATTCTATCAAATCTAGCCTAGGGTTTGTTACTATATAAAAAAAAAATTGAAAATCCTAGAAAAAAAACCCCAAAAATTTTGTGTTTGTTTTGTTGTTTTGTTATTAGATTCTTGTTCCTTAGTACGTTAGGATTTTAAATCTTCAAATTTCGTGTCAATCAGGTCAATATTGAAGAATCCACCATTTTTGAGTTGAAACTTTTGATGAGTTGAAGAACATTTGGTGGGTGTTGAAAATTTGGTTAAATTGAAGGTTGATAAACATTGGGCTTTGTTCTATTTGATATAAGGAGTCTAAATCCAAAATATGGGGGTATTTGGAGTTCATTTGAAGGTAGCTAAATTTTTGAATGTTCATGTGCTCTTGAGCAATCTTCAAACATTCAAGTGAAGAAGAAGATTCAAAAGGGAAAGTTAAATCCAAATTGTACCTCAAGGTTTTGGAAAAGGTGTTTCTAGGCCAAAAATGGAAAGATCCTAGGTTTAGTGGGCCCACCACGTCATACAAGTTCAGAAAATTAGCCTACTTCCCAAGAAATTCGAGCTTTAAGACGAATCACTGTAGCAGAAAAAAGGGTACATTTATACGGACCGTATCTTTTTATACGGACCGTATAAGTTGGTCGTATTTCAGGATCCAACAAAGAGCACTTACACGGACCGTATCTTTTTATACAGACCGTATAAGTAAGGGCGTATAAGGGAAGGGAACAAGTGACATCATTTTATATGAACAGTTACACAGACCGTATCTTTTTATACGAACCGTATAACTAAGGTCGTATAAGGCAAAGGACAAAGTGAACTTTTACGCTTCAAAGTTACATCCTCTTATACGAACACTTACACGGACCATATCCTTTTATACGGACCGTATAAGTAAGGTCGTTTTTCTCAAGGTAATTTACATTGATCCAAGTTTAATTTCTCAAAAAAAAAAAAAAATTCTTGACCCTCGTTGTTGATTTTGTGTCCCTATTCCTTTGGTAGGGAGCAAAAAAAAAAAAAAAGAGTATAGAAATTTTAAAATTTTCATTACTTCCAATTGATACCTTGGATCAATTGGGACTTCAAGACTGCGTTTTCAAGTTATCACCTACCCGGGCCCGAAATTTGATTTATTTCCCGATTTTAGCATTCCATTTTCTTTGTCTCTCAACTAGTAGCCATCTAGTAGCTGTTCCTACTTGTGTTTACTAGTTCTTGTGTCCACATTTCTTTTGTGCTAATTCTTTTCATGCTTTTTCTTCATTTTTGCTTCGTTGTTAATTTCTTGGTTCAAGTCCGTTAGATTGAAATTGAGTCGTCCGTCTTTCTTAGTCTAACAAGAATCCATTCCGACCAAGACTAGCGATTGAACCTGTGTGACTAATCGACATCAACAAGCACACAATCTTTAGCCGGAGCAAGTTGCGAGGCAAGTAAAGGTGAGCACACTTGAGCGACTGAGAGTTGATTTTACTAACCTAATGTGTTTGCTTGTTTTTTTGAGTGTCTTGAAGAGGTACATGGCTACGGAGGATGAAACAAAAGTTCCCACCGGGGAACTCACATTAATTGATGTAATGAGGGCCTTGCAAGCCTTGAACGACAAGGTGGGAAGTATAGATGGTCGAGTGGAAACCTTGAGAAGTAGGGTGGAAGCAATTGAAGGAGGTAGTAGGGAGGTTTCGTGTTCGCCCCGAGTGTAATACCAAGGAGGCATAAGTGGAGCTACTCGAAGCACTTCACTTACATTGTCACCCGGCACCTTTCATCATCTGTATAACCCTACTCCCCAAAACTGTCACGACCCATCCTCATGGGCCATGACTAGTGCCCGAGCTGGACACTCGTATACGTACCTGTTAGATATAGTCAAACTGAAACTAAGGACAATATGGAAGCTTGCAAAAACAAGACGTTATCTCAGAACGTCATATATCATAATAACCTGTCTCCTGAGGAGTCACAACTAATCAAAACATACACAATACGCAAGCCGACAAGGCTGCCACCACGTACGGGAACATCCCAAAATAAGTCATATTGACACAGCTGAACAACATCTATATACAACCCACACATATGTTTACTGACCTCTAAGAGTAACAATAGTGAAATATGATGGGACAGGGCCCCGCCGTACCCCTGGATAAACATAAATCTACATCAAAAGACCTGTACCAAAATAGTCTAGGCTCCGGAACAATGGAGCTCTCCAAGACAGCCGAGTAGAAGTCCTAAGCTGGAGGATCATCAAATCGAGTATCTGTACCTGCGGGCATGAAACGCAGCCCCCCGAAAAAAGAGGGGGTCAGTACGAGATATGTACTGAGTATATAAAGCACGAAATACAATAAAGAAGATAATGACTGAAATAGAGATTACAGGAGACAAGTATGACAATCAAGAAATCACTGTCCCTGTGCCTTATGAAATGAAAATCATGCATAGCTATATCATATACCATATCCGGCCCATTATGGACTCGGTGAATAAGTCATATACATGTATACCATGCCCGGCCCATCATGGGACTCGGTGCCATCATCACATCATCATATCATCATATATATATATATATATATATATATATATATATATATATATATATATATATATACGTACCCGACCCTCTAGTGAGGGACTCGGTGAACAATACGGTGAACCGTGCACGAAAACATACCCGGCCCGGACTCGGTGAAAGATATAATAACAAACATGCACGAGCAGAGTAGTGAGCAACCATATGCAAACTAAACCATCATCTGAGACTCAATAGAATAAGTAGAATGAACTGACATTTGAGTATCAAGGACAACAGTCATGTCAAGTATCCCTCGAATGTCACTATGGAGTATATCAAATAGAACTTCAGGAATCATAGACACGTATCAAGATAATATGAAATAGCTTATGGAAATCAAGAACATTAACCATCCTAATATCTCTAAGAATAGTAGCTTCTTTGGAGTTTATACATCCATCGTCTGCTTGTTTCATATAGATCATGCCAAAAAGAAAGAAAGGATAGTTTTACATACCTTTATCGCTTATCCGTGATACAATACGTGTACGCTGCCCGAAGTGTCTCAACCTATATTAAGACGTTAAGAACTATAGTTAAGCTACAGAAAGGTTCAAAATGTATTCTAACGTTAGTGGCTTATTTTTAGAAAATTGGGCGGCATTTCCCCTATATTGTTCATTTCTCTCTCATTCAAGCCAACTATAAAATGACCAAGTCAACATCAACAACCACACGTTCAAGTACTATATCAAAATTAGCCAAGACAAGATCCAAGAATATTCTGAACAGCCCACATAACATTCCAATCAGCCCACACATTACAACATTCAATAATCGTTAACATAACGGCTACGACATATTCAAGTTACTCTTAATAATCTACAGCCACAACACTTCAGCGAAACGACCTTATAGTAGTCCAACAATTACGATAACACAACGCATAATCTTACTACACCTAGTCCTCCAATTCAACAACAACAACAACACAACCAGAACCAGATCCTTCTCGAATACAATACAACTATAACCTTAACTATCATATCCCTTCACTTTCATCATATAGTCAATGACAACAATAACGACAACATTAATCGAAATTAATCCACCATTTTTAGATTAGAACAGCCCCAACACGGCCCAACGGAATCTTAACACTAACATGTACAATTCCTTCACTTTTAACACATAATCCATAACAATAATAACAACAACAACAATCAACCCAATCTAATTTAAACAACTCCAATTCTGTCCATTTCAACATCAACACTAATCATGCAATTTTCTTACTTCCAATTCCACTTAATACAAATTAATCTCTCCATTACAACATCATTAACTCCAATTTCATGACAAAAGAAGAAATCTTACCTCAAATTTAATTAGGGCAGATCCTACAATGACTTGCACCATTTGCACCACTTCATCTTCTTCAACTTAAATCCTAACCTTGCTGCTCTTTTTAGTACTTAGAACACCTTAGGAATTTGCTTCTTTTACTATAAAAAACATGGGTTGATCAAGGGCTGCCATGGCCGTGAGCTTGGCAGCCATGGCTGTTCACACTTCCTTCTCCGAATCAAGATGAAATTATCAATTTAATGGTGTAAAGAAAAGCTGGCCGTCAGCTTCATGAGGCTGCTGCCTTGGCCGTGTGGTGCTTTCTCTCTCTACTCAACTTGGTTGAAGATGGAGAGCTTCTCTCTTTTAATTCAACTTATGGAATGATGATCATGAATTATGAGTCATCTACCAAGCTTTTATATGCCACCAGCCACAATGACATGTGTCAAACCACAATGACATGTGTCCCACTATGGCATGGACCAATCAGATTTGGCCATGTTGTAGTGGGGCCCACTTAGTGGTCTAATTAGGCTAATTAATCATTAATTAATCACTAATCCCCACTTAATAATCTAATCATGGTTAATTAATCCCTAATCTCCACTAATATTTATATACTAATTGAAATTTGCAAGCAAGTCATGCACTTATTAAAAATCGGGGATTAAAAGTCCTTGTCTCATATCCCAAAATAATCTTGTCCTTGAAGTTATGTCGATTATCTTACGAGTAATCCATCATATAAAAATACTGGATATAACATCCTTCCCCCCTTTAGAACATTTGTCCTCGAATGTTAAACTAGTCCCATAAGGTCTTACAAAAATTTCAGGCGAGTCTTCTTTATTGCTATAACATGTAGTCTCATCTACCAATCAATATAGTCAAGTGAGGAATTTAAATTACTTGCAGGCATAGGGAACAACTAAGGGCACTTATTCTTTATCTCATCTTCGGCTTCCCAGGTCATCTCTTCCCGATTATTATTTCGCCACAATACTTTAACGGAAGCCACATCCTTGGTACGCAACATCCTAACTTGCCGATCAAGTAAAGCTATAGGGTTCTCCTCGTAAGACAGCTCCTCCATTACTTAGACATCATCCACGGGGAATACTCTAGAGGGTCACCAATACATTTGTGAAGCATTGACACGTGAAAGACTAGATGCACTACTTCCAAATCATATGGTAAGTCCAACCCATAGGAAACCTTGCCTACCTTACGAATAATCTGATAAGGTCCAATGTACCTCGGGCTAAGCTTCCCTTTCTTGCCGAATCTCATTACACCCTTCATGGGTGACACCTTCAAGAACACCCAATCACCAATCTGAAACTCTAAGTGTCGACGTCGATTATCTGTGTGTGACTTCTGTCGACTCTAGGCTGCCAATAACCCTTCTTGAATAAGCTTCACCTTACAACAACTTGTTGAATCATATCTGGGCTTACTAATTTAGTCTCACCAACACCGAACCAACCAATAGGTGACCTGCACTTCCTCCTATATAAGGCCTCATACGGTGCCATCTAGATACTAGAATGGTAGTTATTATTATAAGCAAACTCAATAAGTGGCAAATGATCGTCCCAGCTACCTCTGAAGTCAATAATACAGGCCCGCAACATAACTTCTAGCGTCTGAATAGTACGCTCGGCTTGTCCGTCAGTCTGAGGGTGAAAGGCTGTGCTAAGACTCACCTATGTCCCCAATCCCTTCTGAAATGATCTCCAGAAGTTAGCCGTAAATTGAGCTCCTCTGTCCGATATAATAGATGTGGGAACCCCATGAAGTGTCACTATCTCCTTGATATATAACCTCGCATAGTCCTTAGCTGAATAAGTAGTCCTGACTGGGAGAAAATGGGCTGATTTTGTCGGCCTATCCACAATAACCAATATTCTGGAATCTTCAGCCTCACGTATTACTTCTCGACTTCTTTAAAAGACTTTAACTGTCACTCTACTTTGTAGCTCTTAATCTCAATCCTTAGAGTTGGCTACCGTGTAAGGAGTTCCCTCATATAATAACTTTACATAGCTGCTCTGTGCTCTGTCTATCATTAACTGGTATAATTCTGAAAGATTTTTTTTTTATTTGACATATAAATTCACTATCTTTTAGTAACCAGCTAGTTCTGATCGTCTCGCTTAAACCATTTTATAATTCCCTTAACCCAGCTTGTAACACTCTAGGCACATTATCTCGTGTCATTTCCTTATCTTTAATTCAAACTCTTCTATTGCCTCTTTACTCAGATTTTGCTCTTAGTTCTCCTATCACGCGCCCTATTGTAATCTTTACAAGAATATGCATAGGTGCTCGAATTAGCCCAAGAAATAACTTATCGTCGTCTCACTGGTCTTCATGCTTTACCTTGCCTTCTCCTCCCTTATCTTACAATCGGTATCGGGATAAACCTTCGACTCAACCATGGCCATGTCCTATTTGCCCTTAGTATTAATTCTATCTCGGTAATTTAGCTTAAACCATCTTTACATCTTTGTTATTATTAAATCCTTACTCTTCTTATCAAGTACTCACTTGGTCTCATTTTTAGCATACAATATTCGTAGGTTGCATAACTATTCTTGTACCACTTGCATGAAGTATACTCAATATTAGTCACAGTCTGTCCTTCTCCTGGTTCATTTTGCTTTACATATCTCCTTCGTACTAAAATTCGCTCGTAGCCTATCTTGTCATATTCGCTCGTAGCCTATCTTGTCATACTCCTTTCCCTTCCTTTATTCACCCTTTGATTTTCTCACTTCCTACTATAGGAGATTTTTTATTCCTTTTCCTTTGCTACTTATAGGTCGCAATATCATTAGCGAACAACTCTATTGCCAACATCTTAGCCTCTAATCCAGCATAGCATTGCTATCTTTCACAATATCTCTTAAGTTACTCGTTACCATTCTCTTGTCGTATTCTTTCATTTTTTTTTATTTTTACGAGCACCCACTTTCTAATGTCATATCATTCAAGATCTCTACAAATAATTCTCAGCACTGTCTCAATTACCATCCTGACTTCTATCCATTTATTGCTGGCTTTTGGATCTTACTAACCTGTTTCAGCAAGGGATCTCACTTGAAGTTTAAGCATCCATATCAAATATATTGCAGTGTCAATTGTTTCCATCTTATACTTGCATTTCTCTTACCCGCTTCCCCCTTAAGGGTGTACTTATACCATTATCCGTTTATATTCTGCTTTATGTCCCTATTTCCAATCTCAAATTCATCCGATCCTTTTTTCCAATTCACTTGATACTGTACCATATCCATGTCTTTTCCTTATAATCTAGTACTTTGATTATCCACGTACGAAACCTTAACAAAATCACGAAGTGACGAGAACCTTTCTATATATAGTACAAAATCTCATCTGATAATCTGTACTTGAGTAATACGACCAAAGTAGCAACTCATCCAAGGCCACATTCCACTCACTCCAATCAATAATTAATTAGTACTTGTAGTCGTTCCAATCTCAATTAGGCGGCACTTATATTCCGACGATAAGTGTCCAAAGTCCTCTTGTAACATTATCTTTATCCCAACCTATATCATCTGTTTCCTTTAATAAATTTACAATACATCATTTGCTTCTCAAGCCTACCGTCTTTGTCCTTTAAGGATTCTACTATTTTCGAGGTGAAGTCGTGTACACGCAGTACTCCTTTATGCCTTATACCCTTTTACCCTTGTTGTGTGCTCAGTACTGACTTCTAACTTACTCAAAATCATATTGGGTTCATCTTAATGACAGTCTTATCTTACAACTTTGTCGTCATGCTACACCTTTAAGTTCGTAGCTATATATTTCCCTTTCGTTCTATACCCATACTCAATTAATTACGTCTATCTTGGGTGTTTCATTTAGAATTCCTTTACCATTTCTCCAGTCTATGTCCATCTTTTATTATGTGCACGAGGAATCTTATGCTACCTCTGTATCCTTCGGAAAACATTACTGCTATATAACCCCTTTCTCATTTTCAAAACGTATTCTGTTCATCCCTATTTGTTCTTATCATACCAGTCATTTTCTAGCACTCATTCTACCTCGTTACTCATCTTTCTATAGTTTGGTCTTTCACAATTCCGTCACTTATATTACTCGTGTTCTCGGCTATACATGTCATAACCTATTACTACACTGTTATCTCGCTTCCTTCTTATTTCCTCCTTTCAATTAACTCCTTCTTTTCTCGTGCTCGCTATCATTTCTGTTATCGCATAATCTTTATTCTGAACTTTCCCTGTAGGAGAACTTTATAGGTCTTCTTATTCGTTCTATAGCTCGCCTTTATACTTTAGTCACATAGATCACTTCATATCTTTTAGTCACTTCCTCACTAGGCTTTACTCATTTCATAACAATCCTCATTATATTCATATTATATCCTGTTCGTAATCAATCCTATAGTGTAACACTTCTTAACCTTTTACCCTTTCTGGTCAATCTTATCCTTAATATCTCACAAGCTGTCTTATCAATACATTCATATCCGTCACAATTTTTTTTCCTCTATACTCTTGTCTCAATCATACTATTACTTCTTTTAACTATAAACTCGTCATTATTTATCCCTGCTTATCAATTTAGTCGGTACCTTAATATAACACTCTATCAAGATTTACTAGCCTTTTCTAAATCATCTCTTAGTACCACAAGCCCTTTCCAAATTCTTTTTACCATATCGATATCGACCTCCTAATTACTATTACTATCAATTCAGCAGTT
The DNA here is from genome assembly GCF_029784015.1 of Lycium ferocissimum. Lineage (NCBI taxonomy): Eukaryota > Viridiplantae > Streptophyta > Magnoliopsida > Solanales > Solanaceae > Lycium > Lycium ferocissimum. The sequence goes on along the minus strand of NC_081347.1, from coordinate 40,886,408 downwards.
AACTTATTTCTCAAGGTCAGCCGTACTCGCAACTTAGTCAAATCCTATCCTTACTATTGACACGACCTTTCAAGACATATTACAAACCTATATCTCATTCTTTTTTTATTTCTAGGAAAATTTTGACAGAGTTTCCTCTGTATTTCTTACTATCTCAAAACCTGCAAGCAGGAAATACCAACAATGCCTCACAGACCATATATATATATATATATATATATATATATATATATATATATATATATATCATATCACGGCCACACGTGGCTCCCGATATCAACAACAGTATGAAAATGATAAACTTACCTCGTATGTCCAACTCAAACTGCACCTTTTACACTTTCCTGTTTACTTTCCCTTTCAATCTTCAACTTTACATTTCAATCGTACTTCAAATACCTTGCCCGACATACATCTTTCGTACCGTTGCTCACCTGCGTACTTTGTAATTTCCAATATCATCAGTCACTTCCTTTTGTCGATGCCGTTCTTCTGCTAAAATCAAGGGTTAGTATAAGGAATCTCATTCCCTATGGCTTGGCTCTATCGAACGATCTCATATATGAAAGAAAGGTAGCATCCTAAATGTCCTGTAGCTTCCTTCTTATAGATGTGGTGCACAACACACCGATAAACAAGACTCTACTAGACACGGTCTGTAGACACTCCGAGGATGAACTGCTCTGATACAACTTTTGTTACGACCCATCCCCATGGGCCATGACTAGTGCCCGAGCTGGACACTCGTATACGTACCTGTTAGATATAGTTGAACTAAAACTAAAGACAATATGAAAGCTTGAAAACACAAGACGTTATCTCAGAACGTCATATATCATAATAACCTGTCTCCTGAGGAGTCACAACTAATCAAAACATACACAATACGCAAGCCAACAAGGCTGCCACCATGTATGGGAACATCCCAAAATAAGTCAAATTGACACAGCTGAACAACATCTATATACAACCCACACATATGTCTACTGACCTCTAAGAGTAACAATAGTGAAATATGACGGGACAGGGCCCCGCCGTACCCCTGGATAAACATAAATCTACATCAAAAGACCTGTACCAAAATAGTCTAGGCTCCGGAAGAATGGAGCTCTCCAAGACAAACTCGAGTAGAAGTCCTAAGCTGGAGGATCACCAAATCGAGTATCTGTACCTGCGGGCATAAAACGCAGCCCCCCGAAGAAAGAGGGTCAGTACGAGATATGTACTGAGTATATAAAGCATGAAATACAATAAAGAAGATCATGACTAAAATAGAGATTACAGGAGACAAGTATGACAATCAAGAAATCACTGTCTCTGTGCCTTATGAAATGAAAATCATGCATAGCTATATCATATACCATATTCGGCCCATTATGGACTCGCTGAATAAGTCATATACATGTATACCATGCCCGGCCCAACATGGGACTCGGTGCCATCATCACATCATCATGTCATCATATATATATATATATATATATATATATATATATATATATGTGCCGGCCCTCTAGTGAGGGACTCGGTGAACAATGCAGTAAAACTGTGCACGAAAACATACCCGGCCCGGGACTCGGTGAAAGATATAATAACAGCATGCACGAGCAGAGTAGTGAGCAACCATATGCAAACTAAACCATCATCTGAGACTCAATAGAATAAGTAGAATGAACTGACATTTGAGTATCAAGGACAACAGTCATGTCAAGTATCCCTCGAATGTCATTATGGAGTATATCAAATAGAACTTCTGAATCATAGACACGTATCAAGATAATATGAAATAGCTTATGGAAATCAAGAACATTAACCATCCTTATATCTCTAAGAATAGGAGCTTCTTTGGAGTTTATACATCCATCGTCTGCTTGTTTCATATAGATCATGCCAAAAAGAAAGAAAGGATAGCTTTACATAACTTTATCGCTTATCCGTGATACAATACGTGTACGCTGCCCGAAGTGTCTCAACCTATATTAAGACGTTAAGAACAATAGTTAAGCTACGGAAAGGTTCAAAACGTATTCTAATGTTAGTGGCTTATTTCTAGAAAATTGGGCGGCATTTCCCCTATATTGTTCATTTCTCTCTCATTCAAGCCAACTATAAAATGACCAAGTCAACATCAACAACCACACGTTCAAGTACTATATCAAAATTACCCAAGACAAGATCCAAGAATATTCTGAACAGCCCGCATAACATTCCAATCAGCCCACACATTACAACATTCAATAATCGTTAACATAACGGCTACGACATATTCAAGTTACTCTTAATAATCTATAGCCACAACACTTCAAATAAACGACCTTATAGTAGTCCAACAATTACGATAACACAACGCATAATCTTACTACACCTAGTCCTCCAATTTAACAACAACGACAACACGAACCCGTAACCGGATCCTTGTCGAATACAATACAACTATAACCTTAACTATCATATCCCTTCACTTTCATCATATAGTCAATGACAACAATAACGACAACATTAATCGAAATTAATCCACCATTTTTAGATTAGAACAGCCCCTACACGGCCTAACGGAATCTTAACACTAACATGTACAATTCCTTCACTTTTAACACATAATCCATAACAATAATAACAACAACAACAATCAACCCAATCTAATTTAAACAACTCCAATTCTGTCCATTTCAACACCAACACTAATCATGCAATTTTCTTACTTTCAATTCCACTTAATACGAATTAATCTCTCCATTACAACATCATTAACTCCAATTTCATGACAAAAGAAGAAATCTTACCTCAAATTTAATTAGGGCAGATCCTACAATGACTTGCACCATTTGCACCACTTTATCTTCTTCAACTTAAATCCTAACCTTTTTCAATTTTTTAGTACTTAGAACACCTTAGGAATTTGCTTATTTTACTATAAAAAACATGGGTTGATCAAGGGCTGCCATGGCCGTGAGCTTGGCAGCCATGGCTATTCACACTTCCTTCTCCGAATCAAGATGAAATTATCAATTTAATGGTGTAAAGATTCTTTCGGCGGTCACCATGATTTCTTGCCATGGCCGTGTGGTGCTTTCTCTCTCTCAACTTGGTTGAAGATGGAGAGCTTCTCTCTCTTAATTCAACTTATGGAATGATGATCATGAATTATGAGTCATCTCCTGCTTTTATATACCGGCCACAATGACATGTGTCAAGCCACAATGACATGTGTCCCACTATGGCATGGACCAATCAGATTTGGCAATGTTGTAATGGGGCCCACTTAGTGGTCTAATTAGGCTAATTAATCATTAATTAATCACTAATCCCTACTTAATAATCTAATCATGGTTAATTAATCCCTAATATCCACTAATATTTCTATACTAATTGAAATTTGCAAGCAAGTCGTGCACTTATTAAAAATCGGGGATTAAAAGTCCTTGTCTCGTATCCCAAAATAATCTTGTCCTTGAAGTTATGTCGATTAGCTTACGAGTAATCCGTCGTATAAAAATACGGGATATAACAAAAACACTCCCCAAAACACCCCTTAAAACACAACTCTCACACCACCAAACAACATTCCTATAGGCCAACGGAACAATCCACCCCACAAGGTCAAACTCCAAATGACCCACATTCAAATAATCCACCCCCAAATGATCCACACCTAAATGCACCTATGCCACCCAAAACCATCCAAACATCCAACAACCAAATGATGAAGAGATAGAAGAAGCTATACTTGAGCACGAACGATATGGTAACCAAGGTTGGAGGCAACGAGGGCAAGCACAAGGGGGTTATCGAGGAAGGGGTGAAAGGCATGGTCCTAACCCTCATATGGGTAGGCAAAGAGGGTACCAAGCTCATGAAGGGTATCAAGGTCGTGACCATCGAGGTTATGATGATGATGGAGATTTGAATGGGAACCATGGTTATGGAGGAGGGCGAGACACGAGTCTCAATTCCATTAAAGTTACTCTTCCGACCTTCAAAGGAGGAAGTGATCCCGATACATTCCTTGATTGGGTGATGCATTGTGATAGGATCTTCTTGACGAATGACATGTCCAAGGTGAAGAAGGCATCTTACGCCATTGCTCAATTCGAAGGGTATGCCTCCACATGGCGGGAAACTCAAGTGAAAGCAAGAAGAATAGTTGAACTCCCTCCCACACCTACTTGGGATAAGTTGAAGGACACCATGCAGCGTAAGTATGTCACCAAATGGTACAAGCAAGAACAACTCAAGAAGGTGTATACATGATATCAAAACAAAAAGAGTGTGAAAGAATACTATAATGAGTTCCAAATTGTCAAGATGAGAATCGACTTTGAAGAGGATGAGTTGAATGCTATGACTCGGTTCTGAGCTGGGTTAAATGGTAACATTGTCTCCCAAATGAGACTCCACAGCAATGGGAGCATTAAAGAAACCCTTCAAGCGCCTATTGAAATAAAGGAGGGTCTCAAGGAAGATAAAATCAATAAGTCAAGGGGCTATGTGAGTTCATGGAATAATAACAAAGAACAAGGAGCTTCCTCCTCCAATTGGCAAAAGAATAAGGGCCCCATGCAAGAAGTCAAGAAACCCTTTGTGAAGAATACTCAAGTTGAGAAGCAAGTTGACAAACAACCTCCGAAGTTTGCTCGAAAAGAAGGAGGTACGAAAACTCCTATTCAATGCTTTAAATGTCATGGCTTCAGTCATAGAGCAAGTGAATGCCCTAATCGTAAAGCGTTTATTTTGAGAGACACTTGTAGTGAGGATGAGGAAAAATGTGAGGAAGGAGATGACGAGGGCGATCGTGAGAATGAACAACTTGGTAGTGATGAAGGGGATATTGAGGGTGATGATGAGGACATTGTTCCACTTTGCTTATCTAGGAGAATCATGACATGTATGGCTAAACCTCAAGAAGGGGAGGTCACTATTCCAAACTATGTGGTTCGACAGACAATGATAAGCAAAGCCATGGATGATCCTAGTCAACGGGAGAACCTTTTTCATTCCAAGTGTATCATCAATCAAAATGTGTGTATCATGATCATTGATAGTAGGAGTTGTACGAATGTTTCAAGTACGACTCTAGTTGATTTCTTAAAACTCTCCACCACCTGTCATGAACACCCTTACAAACTTTAATGGCTCAATGAATGTGGAGAATTGAAGGTGACCCGACAAGCTATTATCAAATTCAAAGTTGGAAAGTATCAAGATGAGATCCCATGTGATGTAGTTCCTATGCAAGCTTGTCACCATCTACTTGGGCGACCTTGGAAATATGATAGGTCAAGACGAGCATACGATGGTAGAACAATCGATATACACTTGTCCACAATGGGGTCAAACATGTGATGTGCCCAATGTCTCGTTTTCAAGTTGGTGAGGTTTATCACAAAATGAGAGAGTTGAAGAGAAGGGAAAGGGTGCATTGCCGTCAAACGTGGGGTATAAGGGAATATTGAAGAGAGTGGTTCTCAAGAAGGAAGTACGAAGTCAAAAGAGTCAGGGAAAAACCAAGGTGTCCCTCTTGGCAAACTTTGGGGAAATTAGGGAGGAATTGGAGGAGCGTCAATCGGTGATTCTCCTCATGCATAGGACTATGTATTGCGCACTAATGAAATAACCCCATCTTTTCCTAGTTCTATTTCCTCTCTTTTGTAGGATTTTGATGATGCGTTCCCAGTGATGGAACTCCCCAAATGGATTACCACCCTTGAGGGGAATTGAACACCAAATTGATTTTCCGGGTTCGTAATTGCCAAACAAACCATCTTATAGAGCTAACCCGAATGACACGAAGGAGCTTCAAAGGCAAGTGGATGAGCTCCTTGAAAAGGGAGTTGTGCGAGAGAGTATGAGTCCATGTACCGTGCCCGTGATCTTGGTGCCAAAGAAAGATGGATCATGGCGCATGTGTGTTAATTGTCGAGCCATCAACAAGATAATCTTGAAAGTATCGCCATCCCATACCTCGTCTTGATGACATGCTTGATGAGTTGAATGGTTCATGCATATTCTCTAAGATAAATCTTAGGAGTGGGTATCATCAAATTCGGATGAGACCCAGAGATGAGTGGAAAACTACATTCAAGACCAAGTTTCGTCTATATGAATGGTTGGTGATGCCTTTTGGTCTCACTAACGCTCCTAGTACTTTCATGCGCTTGATGAATCATGTGATGAAACCTTTTATTGGCAAATTCGTGGTTGTTTTACTTTGATGATATTTTGGTGTATAGTAAAACCATGGATGAGCATGTTATTCACTTGAAATGTGTGTTTGAAGTGCTTAGACAAGAACAACTTTATGCTAATGTTGCTAAATGCTCTTTTTGTGTTGATAAAGTTGTTTTCTTGGGTTTTGTTGCAAGTTCAGGGGAGTTGAGGTTGATGAATCCATAATAGAAGCTATTAAGAATTGGCCAACTCCTAAATCCATTGGTGATATTAGATGTTTTCATGGATTGGCTAGTTTTTATGGCGTTTTATTAAGGGGTTTAGTACCATAGCCGCTCCTTTGACCGAGGTAATCCGAAAGGATAAACCCTTTTTTCTTAGGGTGTGGAGCAAGCAAAGGCTTTTGAAACTCTAAAACAAATGCTTAGCTCCGCACCATTGTTGCAATTACCCGATTTTGACAAAATATTTGAAATTGAATGTGATGCAAGCAAAGTAGGTATTGGTGCCATTTTGATGCAAGACCAAACCCATAGCCTATTTTAGTGAAAAGCTTAAGGGTGCGACATTGAATTACTCCACCTATGATCTTGAATTGTATGCTTCGATTAGAGCTTTGGGTAATTGGCAACACTACTTGTGGCCTAAAGAGTATGTGATTAGGACAGACCACGAGTCCTTAAAGCATCTTAAGGCCCAAGGAAAGTTGAGCAAAAGGCATGCCAAATGGGTTGAACTCCAATCACTACGACCTAACCCGTAGGTCGTGACTAGTGCCCGAGCTGGACACTCTTATACGTGCACTGTGATATACCAAACCGAACTAAACACACTATGGAGAAGCTTGCAAAAAACTAAATGTTGTCTTAGAACGTCATATATCAAGATAACCCGTCTCTCGCAAGAGCCACAACAAATCAAAAGATAACACAATAAGCAGTAGCCGACAAGGCCGCCACTACGTACGGGAACATCCCAAAATAAGTCATATTGACACACTCGAACAACATATACAACCCACACATATATGTCTACGGACACTCTAAGAGTATCAGAAGTTAAATATGACGGGTTGTGGCCCCGCCATACCCCCGGATAAACATAAATCTACTAAAAGATCCGGACCAAAAATCTGGGGTCCCGAACAATGGAGCCCCTCC
>NC_081347.1:40851485-40878980 GCF_029784015.1 Lycium ferocissimum | reverse complement strand
AGATTTGAAACTTTCTGTTATCGTTTATGGCGCCTCGCCCGGGGGCGACCATTTTTCCCCCTTGCCTATGCATGATTTATATTTTAAGTAATTTTTTTTGATATTTTTGAAAGCATTTACTTTTTCGTACCTCTTTTTCCCGTTTGGGAAAGGGAATTTGTATATTACTTTTTTCCGTTTGGGTTTTCGGACTATTTCGCTTAAACCCCTTTTTTTCGGGGCTGCGTTTCATGCCCCCAGGGGCGGCCAAATATTTTGGTGTTTCCAAATTTCCGGCACCCTCTTCTTCTTTTTGGGAGGTTCTCTTTCCCGGAGCTTATATTTTTGGTATTATTCGTCCTTGGGTTCAGATATATTTTTTCGAAGGTTGCGGGGTTTTTTCCGTCTATGATTCTGTTTTGCCCGTTTGGGATTCTGGACATTTTTTAGGGGTTTTCCCCTTTTATTCCAAACGGTTGTGTTTGCATGTGTTGTTTTTTGGGGCGACTCTCGCCCCGGGGGCCCTTGTGGGCCCCGCATATGTATATATTTTTTCTTTTGGGCCCCCGTGTGGCCTTTTTTGGTTTTTTTTCGTCCCGGGGGTTTATTTTGGGATAGCCCGTAAAATAAAAAAAACTCGCCAAAATTTTTTCCGGGAAATTATAAAAAAATTTGGGAAACCCAAAAATTGTGCCTCCCTTATATATTTGGGACTTTTTGATATACTTTGTGATAGCTTTTTGATAGGTGTGTTTTGTTTTTCCCCTTTTTTTGCGTTTTTGGGAAAAAAGGGGGAATTTTTTCGATTTGTGAATAAGGTCATATGTTGAGGGATTAAGAGAGTGTGTGTTGTTCATGAAAAAAAAGGGTGGGGAAATCCCGGGGGAAAGGGCCCAAGGAAAAATTAAAATTTTTGGAAATTAGTTTGGGGGTTATAAAATATGATTCATAAGAAATTTGGGAAAAAAAAAAAGAAGAAAAATTTGGGCTAAGAAAAAGGGGGGTGGCCGGCCAGGTTTTTGGCCCAAGCCATCTCAATTAATTCTTGATAAATTAATATAAGATGACTAAGTCATCTTCAACCCTCAAAGAATATTCAAAAAAAGCAAAATTGAAAAAAAAAGAAAGGCCTTTCCCCGTAAAGAAAGAAAGGAGAAAGAAAAGAAAATTTCCTAGCCTTAATCTTGACCCAAAAATCTCATCTTTTTGGTTTTTCCGAAATTGCAAGACGCTCTTGACGTGGTATAATTGGTTAAGCAAAAAAAACTACGTTTCGGCGAGTTAAAATTTTTGGAAAAAAAGGTAAGATTCCTATGTTTTTGTGTTATGAAATGAATTTATATGTTAAATGACGGAATGGAATGAAATCAGGGAAATTTGGGGCGTTTTGGTTTTTAATTGCTGCTGTGTGTGAAAAGTGTATTGGCCGTGTGTGTAAGGTTGTATAAAAAGGTGAGTTGAATTTTATGTTGTATTCTAGTTGTGGTTATGGTGGAATTTATTTTGGGAAATGGAAGTTGAATAAATTTTGGGTTTAATTTGGTGAAAGGGAAAGGGCCCGTGTGGTATGGAAGAGAAAATGGAAATGAACTAATTTTTGTTTAATATTTTGGTTGTGTTGTTGTGATCCTTATAATGTAAATGAATGTTTAACGAGTTGGGGCATTGAAAATGGTTGCGGATTGTTATGGGGAATTATAGATTTTTATAGTTTTTATATAATTGTGGAAGTAAGGTTCTAAATGTGAATTATGGTTGTTGTTAAGGTTTTTGGGAAGGAAAACAATGAAATTTTTTGGTAGTTTTTTTGCATTTGTAGAAGTTTGGGATGAATTATTTTTGATGGAAATTTTGTATATTTTGTAGAATAATGAGAAATGTGTAAACGTATTTAAAAGGCCTTGAATTGAGAATGAATATAAAAAAATTTTAAATTGGTTTGAAAGTGAAAAGGGTTGGGAGTGGTTTGTGCATTATGTAAAAAGGAATTATTCATGTTAAAATGTTTTTTATTTGAAGTTGATGTTGTTGTTTGTTATTGGTAGGTTTTTGATATCTGATGAGTCATATTCTGGGGGGAATTTATGGGGGGGTTTTACAAATTTGGGTAGACAAGAAAGGGCTAAGAATAAAACCCCTTGGCAAAACCCTTCAATTGGAAATTTGTGACCATTTGTAGATTTTGGAGCAAACGGGATTTGAGCCCTAAGCGAGAATAAGGCCCCAAAAAAAGGTATTTTAAACCTATCTTTTCTTCTTTTGGCATGTCCTAGTCATACTAGGTTGGGGGTCGGAACCCGGAAAATTTCCCCTTTTTTGGAAACCCGAGTTTGTTTTTTGGCATACTATTCATTACCCGCAATTGAACTAAAATCCTTATTTTTCAAAAAGAATGTTTAAACCTTTGTAATTTCGAAAAATGTGTTCGAACGCCCAAAAACTCTTATGAAAAACCCTTTTTGGGGGAGCCTAATTTTTTGTAATTTATGTCCCCGCCCCGCCCCGACTCGGGTGGGCCCGCAACCCCGAGATTTCCCCTTATTTGATTTTTTTGTTTGTTTAAACGATATGAAAGGAAAATGTTTCCTATGACCCCAAGGGTCCGTTAGAAATGCCCTATAACGTTATTTGAACTTTTCCCCCTTTCCGAATGATACAAATTTTTTTTTCGAAGAATGACCTACGATGTGTTTTTGAAAAAAAATTGGGAATTAACCCCTTTTTTGTATGTTAATTCCGTTTAAACCCCGGAATATTTGTTTTTCCTTGTTTTAATGTTTCGTATATAAATTTTGTGTCGAGCCCCGGGAACTTACTTTTGATATGCTAGGTTTCCTTTCTACTCGTTGCGTGATTTGATTTCGTTCGCCCGAAATTAGGTTCCCCGATCGTGCGCTTTATGACATTTTCCCGGGGAGGATGTGTTACTTTTTTAAGTTCCCTTAGAGGGCCTTCCGTTTATGGTGTTTAGGGGATGGATATGGCACCCGAAGATTGTGATTTGAGTGGGGATTTTTGGGAGTGTTGGAATGCCGGGTTTGGTTTTCCGGAGTATGAGTTTTGGGGGCCCCGGGCTGGGGGGGTGCCCACGTTCCCACCCATGCATGATTTTTATTTAAATTCCGTACATTCGCATTCCCCCTTTTGATTTTTTCTGATTTATTCTAATTTTCCCGACTCCCTTTCGGTTTGGACTCCGTCCCCCCCCGTTTTACATTTTTCGGTTTTCTTTCGCCGCCCCCCTTTTTTGGGGAAAGCGTTTCAAAGGGTTTGGGGAGCCGGGGTTTGGGGTGATCCCCCCCGGTTTAGGCTACCCTTTTACTTTGGGGGCCCGGCCCTCGCCCGGACCCCTTTTTGGTATATATTTCTGCTATGCCCCCTCGACTTTGGATGTTGGGGGACGGCGGGGCCCCGTGGGGGTCATTTTTTTTATGTTGTTATTTTTTGAGAGGCCCGTAGTCATATTTGTGGGTCATGGGCCCCGTGCAGTGGTTTTATTTGCGTTTTTAAAGGCCCCCAGAAAAAATTAGGGCCCAATTTTATGTTTGGAAAATTGTGTAAAATCCGGGGGGCGTTTTTATTCCGCACTTTTTGATTTTGATTTGATGCCGGGTGTGCTTCCCCCTTTTGTTTTTGAAAAGATAAATTGAGGGGAACCCCCGAAGGATAGCATTCGTTTTTGTATTTGTGGGGCCCCCTATTTTATCGGATGAACTATATTCGTTAAGTTTAATTAAGTCTTAATACGACGACTTGGTTCGAAAACCCGTTTGGGGTCCCTAATGGGCCCCTCACCCCCCACGGGGGCGGGGTCGTGACAAAATTATGGGAACCCGGTTTGTCCCCAATGCCCCACAGTTTGCCCCTTTGAGTTTTGTGTATCGGTGTTTTTGGGCACCCTCTATAAACGAGGCTCGGGGACTCTGGGTTTTCCTTTTTTTTGGGAATCTTAGATCGTCGTTGGGCCAAAAGGAAATAAATTTTTTTTTCCTACTAATTTTGATTTCATAAAGAAGATCGTGAAAGGACTCGATAATTTTGGAAGCTCCCGTTCGGGGAAAATAAGGTACAAAGGATGTGTTTTTGGGAAGTTATTTGAAGTATGTTTGAAATGAAAAATTTTAAGATAAAAAAAGGAAAAAAAAAATGGGAAAAAATCCCCCGTGTTTTTTGGGTTATGTATGTAAGGTAAGTTTTTTTGAATCTTCATAATTTAAAAATTATTAGCCTTGTATGGCCCGATACGATATGATACGTGTGTATATATGTTGGCCCGCGGGCATTTTTGGTATTTCTTGCAGTTTTGGGTTAGTAAGAAGTAGGGAAGGGAACCCTTTCCCCCCAAATTTCCCCCGGGCATTAAAAAAAGGGAAAAATGAGATATAAGTTCTTAACATCCCTTGGAATTTTATCCCAAATAAAAATAAATCTATTACGTTGGATTAAAGCCAGGGTTAAAAACAAGGGGGGCCCAGGGTCCCTACAAGTATAAATCTAGAAACCCCAGACGGGGTGAATATTAAAAATTCAGGGGGCAATATGGTAAGTATGGTTTAGATTTTGGGGGGGACCCGCTACGAAAACGGGCCAAAAATACAAGACCCAAAACGCCCCAAAGAGTGACAAAGGTCGGGGGGGACGGGGAATTATTTCAAAAAAAGCAACAAAAATAAAAAAGTTTGAGGTTAAGCACCCTTTGGAGCAATTTTGCAAGCAACCCCCGGGGAAAGGGTCAAAAATTTTTACAATTGTAGGTATAAAAATAAATGGAAATTTGGGGGAACCCAAAGGAAAAGCAAATAGTGAAGTAGCCCACCATGCAGTCACGCAGGCCGACCCCAATTAAAGGGTGGAAAAAAAAAGGAAAAACAATATTTCCGGGTTTGAGAGAATTCGAATAGGGGAAAATTTTTAGGGATAATAATAAAAGTACTAGTGTGATTTTCCCCGGGGACTAAGGGTCGAGATAAGTTCCTGACAAATGTCGCATTAAAAAGGGGAAAAAAAACCACGGGGACAAAGGAAGGTGGAAAAAAAAAAAGGAGGGAAGGGTTAAACCCCCATTTCGTTATAAAGGCGATCTTGGAAAAAAAAAATGAGTAAGGAAACTAAAATATTGGGGGGGGATTAAGGATAAGAAATATGATTAAGGAAGCCTTAAGGGGGGAAAAGCGAAGCAAGAAATCATTTTGTAGAAATTTAAGAACAAGTCCCTAATTTAGGAAGTGAAACGGATGGGGAAATTTCCGAAGTCCCCAAGTGTTAGTGGAAAAAGGGGCCCACCGAAAATGATTTCGAAGCCATTTTTCGCCCTTTGCGAAGGGAAACTCGTCACTATACCCCGGATTTTTTTAATCGAACGTTTTTATCCGATATACCTTTGTCGTCAACTCCCAGGGTCCATCCGACATACTCCAAAACGATTGATTCCCCAACGGCATGTGTGGGAAAATCCCACTCGATTATGGGTCCCCTCCGGTAAAAACCCTCTTCCGGGTCGGGGTTAAATGCTTTTGGGATGAGATGATTGGATCTGCCTTACTTCTCTTCAACCGGGTATGACCTGGTTTGACATCCGTACCATTTTTGAAATTCCCATAAAAATCCCGTTCGTTATATGTTCTATTTAAGATTAGGCCCCCCAAGACTAATTAGGATTTTAATTTAAAACCCAAAACTAAAAAAGGGTAGAAGGGACTTGGAAAAGGGGTTCTTTTTTAAATTTCTTCGATCAAGGCCCGGGATGTGGGTTTGGGAAAAAGACCTTTCCGAAATGTTTGTAAAACCTATTTTAGGTTTAAATTTAAAATTCGAGGGGCGAATGTTTTAAAGGGGGGGATGTTATTCCGGATTTTTTGGGATTTGGAAAATTTGGGAATAATTTCGATTTGTAAAGAATAAGGTTTATGTTGATTTGGGGTTAAAAAGATGTGTGTTTCTTTTATGAAAAATAGTGGGTGGGAAAAACGGGGAAAGGGCCCAAAAGGGGAAAAATTGGAAATTTTTGGGAAAATTTGTTTTTAAAAAATTTCAAAATATGATTCATAAAATTGGGCTCAAAAAAAAAGAAAAATGGAAATGAACTAATTTTTTTTTAATATGTTGGTTGTGTTGTTGGATCCATAATGTAAATGAATGTTTAACGAGTTGAGTTAGCATTGAAAATGGTTGCTTTTTGTTAGGGGGGAAATTTTAAGTTTTCCTTTTAGTTTTTTTATAATGTAAAATAAGGTTCTAAATGTGAATTATGGTTGTTGTTAAGGAGTTTGGGGAAAGGGAAAAAAATGTAATTTTTTTTGGGTTTTTTTGCATAGTGGTTTTGGGGGGAATTATGGTTTGTGGGAAAATTTTTTATTTTTGTAGAATAATGAAAAAGTGTCCCAAACGTATTTGAATGGCCTTGAATTGGAGAATGAATATGAAAATGTTGAAAAATTGGGTTTTAAAGGGGGAATTTGGGGTCGGTTGTTGCAACGTAGGAAAAAGGGGCTATTCATGTTATAATGTTTTGGGGATTGAATGTTTATGTTGTTAGGTTTTTATTGGTATGGTTGTTTATATTTCCCAGCCGAGTCATATTCTCGGGGGGGCCAATTTAAGGGGAGGGCCGCCCAAAAATTTTGGTAGACAAGAAAAAGGGGAAAAATGAATCTCTAAAACCTTTCCCAATTGGTAATTGTGACCTTTGTAGATTTTTTTGGGGCAAACGGGGTTTAGTCTAAGCGAGAATAAGGCGTCCATAAAATTTTATAAAGCCTATCTTTTTTTTTTTTGGCATGTCCTAGTCATACTAGGGAAGATCAACCCCGGAATAATTCCCTTTTGGGAAAACCGAGTTTGATTTTGCATACTATTCTTAAGAATTGAACTAAAATCCTTATATTTGGCTAAAAAATGCTTAAACCTTTGTCTTTCCCAAAAGTTTGAATCGCTCCCAAACTCTTATGAATAACCCAGGGGAGCCTAATGTTTGTAATTTATGTCCGCCGCCCGACCCACTCGAGGTGGGCCCGGTCCCCAGACTTCCCCTTTTTTGATTTGGGTTTTGGGTTTGTTTGTACGTTGAAAGGAAAATGTTTGCCTTTTGACTCCCTTTGTTAGAAATTTTCCCATAACGTTATTTGAATGTTCCTCACTTAAAAGATACTAAATTTTTTGAAGAAATACGATGTGTTTTTTAGAAAAATTGGTAATTAAATCCCAAAATTTTTTTTTGTTAATTCCCATTAACCCCTCTCTTTGAGCCTTCGACCCCAATGTGTTCGTATATGAAATTATTTTCGAGTCCCGGAACTTACTTTTGAAAATAGGTTTCCCCCACATCCTCCCTGCCAAAGATTTGATTTCCCCCTTTTCCCGGTCCCGGGGCCTTCCCCAAACGTGCGCTTATGACATATTCCCGGGAAAAAGTGTTCGGTTTTCCGGGCCCGCCTTTGGGGCCGGGTTAAAGGAGGGGGTTATGATATGATAGGGCCCATAGCCCCATGATTTTTGGGGTGATGTTTGGGGGTTCGGAGATGTCCGGGGATTTGAAAACTTTGGGAAAGAGTGGGTTTGGCACCAGGGGCGGGGGGACCACGTTCGGGGCCATTTCGATTTTTTTTGCTGTACATTCGCATTCCGCAAGGGTTTTGGGTTACATTTCCCTATTTATTCCGATCTTCCCCCTTATTTATTTGGACCCCGTACCCCCCTTTAAAACTCGGACTTCTTTTTGTGGGCCCCCTTTTTTTTGGGGGGGCGTTTCATGCCCCCGGCGGGTTTTTTGGGGATCCTCCTTTTAGGCTACCCCTTCGGGTACTTTGGGGTGCTCCCCCGTCCCGGGGGCCACTTTGGTAAAATTTTTGTTGCATCTGGGGACTTTGGGGGGGTTTTGGGGGGGCGGGGGCCCCGCCCCCTCATATTTCCCCCATGTTCCCTTCTTTTTTAAAAACCGTAGTCAATTTTGTGGGCCCGGGGGGGTTTTTCGTATGGTTTTGAGGGCCCCCCCGCTTTTTTAAAAATCCCCTTGTTTTGGGGTAGGGGTACTCCCGGGGGAAAGGTTAAAAGCCACTCTTCGATTTTGATATGTATGTTGGCGTGTTTCCGCCGGTTTTTTATTTTGATATGATGATTTACCGGGGGACGCTTGGGGGTACATTGTTTGGGAAGGTGACGTCTCCATTAGTTTCGAAGGGGAAAATATTCGTTAAGTTTAATTAAGTCAAATACGACGATTGGCGTAAGTGGTGGGTCCAAAAGACCCACCACGCCCAGGACCCGGGTCGTAAATGTTTGGGTGCCCGAGGGGCCTAGTTCCCCACGGGTTTGGGCTGACAACATTTTTCCGCCCCCGGTGATTACTTATTTATCGGATCCAAATGGGGATTTTGGGAGTGTTTTTGATACGAAACATGGTTTGAATGCCCCCCCAATTCCGGACGGATCCCCGACCCTTTTTGGGGCCCGGCAACCCTGATTTTTCCACCATAAGATCCGAAAATGTTTAAATCAAATAATAAAAAATACAAAAAAAATTTGGAAATTTTTTTTGCGTGCCATCGAATCAAAAAATTTGAATCATACAAGATTTATCTCCAATCAAACCCATTTTGGGACGGAGCAAAAAGAAAACACCCAGCGCTGGCAAAGTCTCTAACAAACCCGAACTAAAAAAAAACCCCCGACGCCCCCCCAAGAATGGAGCTTGCCATTTTTCCCGGAACATCTTTATAATAATCTCGCCGGGGGATTTTGCGGGGCAAAACGCACCCCCGAAGCGGGGGTTAAAAAAAATTCCAGTATGTAAGGTTTAATATAGGGAACATGAAAAGAAACCATCGTACATAGTTAGGGGAAGCGCGCCCCTCTCGGGGCCAACTAACACCCTTTCTATGAAAAGGTATATGAACAATAAATATAATAATATAAACGAATTTGCAATCACGGCCCGAGGGAAAGGGCAAAATCAGTGATCCTGATGTCACACGTCGACGTAGACGACGTAAAGTTCGAGAGGCGTCCGGGACGGAATACAAAAAGGACGTCCCGGCATGGATATATCGGATACGAACTACGAAGGCCGAAGATGACATATGTGGGACGAAACGAATACTATAAAAATAAAATCTCATAGCGAGACGTTCCCGCCCCCCGGTTAGGACCTAAGAATCATGTATAGCGAACGATGTCATGTATAAAAATAACGGCCCCGCCCTTTTTGGGGACCAAGATAAGATCAGCATTCGAATCGTTTTTAAATAAGGGCCCCCGCCCTCACGGGTCCGTGAAAAATTTCACATGCCCCCCCGGGCCCCCTCCCCATAACATCACATCATAATCAATACAAATACGGTCCCGCCCCAAGACGAGGACTCGGGGGAAAAAGCAAGATGCGCCGAGAACTGTCCCGGCCCCGGACTCGTAAAAGTACTTTGAGCGCGCACGGCGAGGTGCGAAACATAAAATATGAAATGGGGACTAGAATACATACGCTTATTAACACCCAGATTGAACAAGTCTCTTTGGGAAAAACAATTATAAGCTTTTTCTAAAACAAAATTTGGATTTTCCAAGGATTTTTGTTTGGAAAATTTGGCTTATAGAGCACACTCACATTAGCATACTTGGGGTCGACGGCTCTATCCAAATCATAGGAATCCACGACCCAAAAATAAATGAATTTTTATATGGGGTTTTTCCCCCAAAATTAGGTAATTTCTATCCCCGAACATACATATCCCCGGGGGTTTTTTTTTCAAATATTTAGCGAAAATTTTAACGAACATTACGGTATTCTTCGATGCTGTCAAAACTTTATCGAGTAGTCAATGCCGCTTAAATCTAAGATTTATTTAAAAAAGCTGGGATATTCCCAAGGTTTTTTAGTTATCGTTTGAAAATAAAATTAGTACAATATGGTGGGTCGTGGGGTTTGGGGCCCCCCCGGGCTAAGTGGAAGGATAAAATGTGATATGTCTATGGTTGTCCTCAAAGATTTAAACCCGCTTTTTTTTCCCAAAAGGACGACATTAACACATAGTTTCAACAAAGCACCCCTTTTTGGGTTCAATTCCAGGGGAATAGAACAGATTCGCCCGGATTTCTAGATTTAGAGTACCCCAGGCTCGTAATCAAGCCTAGTACATCTGACACAAAGAAAAAAAAGGAACCCTTTTAAATACCTTTTTTCCCGCTTCTACCCAAACTCCCCTCCAAGTTCGAAATCCCAATTTTGGGTTTTCCCTATATTCAAAGAAAATTCCAATTTGAATTAGTTCGTCACCGAGATTTGGAAAACCCCCTAAATGCCCTCCCGGGAAAATGGCTCCAAAAATGTCAACAAAAACCCCCAAAAATCCAAAACATCAACAATTATCATAAAACGCCTATAACATAAATAGTCTTCTTTTACATAACTCAAAAACTTTCATTCCAACTTACATTTTTAAACTAATCTCAAAGTTTTTCCCTTCATTTTAATAAATCACTCCCTAACAAAATTTTTCATATCATTTCCACAAAGATATTCACGAGATATACAAAAAATAAACTTTTACCCAAAAACCCTTTTTCATCCAACACTTTACATATTAAATACCTATTCATAACTCATTTCCATTTTCCTACTTCTAACCATAAACATAATTTTAAATTTTTAAAACTTCCTTTCCATAATATCAAAAATCACCCAAAACGACATAATTTTTTACATTTCTTCCAACACCAACTTAAACCATTTTCCCCCATTAATTTTAAAGATCAAACAACACAATTAACACATTAAACAAAATTTAAATCCACCATTGTTCATCCCAAAAATACCCAGGGCCAAAATGGAAATTTTTCCAACTTATGATTTTATTCAACTTTCTTTTTAATACAAATTCCAAATAATCCAAAAAAATATCACATAAAATTCAACTCTCTTACCCATACCATAAGGCATGAAACCCCCACATACTCCATACCCCTCCACAAACTTCTATATTTCTGAATTCTACTCTTTTATACATATTTAACATAAACCCCTATAACATATAAAGGTAGATGAACTCTTTTTTCCCTTTAACTTCACAATTGGGTGGGGTTTTCAAATTGATAAAAAAAAACCTTCTTCCAAAAAAACCCCCCGGGAGGAGCCTTAATTAGTGGAAATATAGCAAGAAAATAATTTTTGGGAGAGAATTTCAAAGGGACAAAAATTCATGGCTTGGCCGAAGGCCTGCCTTGTTTTTTCTTCTTGTTCTTGTTTTTTTCCTTGTTTTAATTTCTTTCTTCTACAACCTTTCCCCTTTTAAAAAAATCACGGGAAATTAAAAACATTGGGGGGCCAAAGGGCCGGGCCCCCCCTCTAAAGGGCCGATTTCTTCTTTTTTTTTCCCTTGGTTAAAACCATTTGAAATTCCCAACACATTTCCAAAATTCAATTTTTCCCTTTGGCCCTTTCAAAACTTCCAAAATTTTATTTTTGAACAACAACAAAATTACCCAAAACAAAATATTCCTTATTTTAGTCTCAATTATTCTCAAATTTCCGAACATACAAAAGTACGATATAACAAGAACTTGATATGTTCCCGTATATTCGAAAAAAAACTGATTTGACTTTTTTTTGGGGTTTTAACTAAAGTTTTTTTGATTATCCTATTGGGTTTTTTGGTTTTTATATATGATTTCTCCCTTCTCGTAAAGAGTGTTATATCTTTTGCCGAGTCCCGGAGGGATCGTGGGCCATATAATATTCGGAGATGATATGTCCGGTTTCCCCCCATCCTCCCTTTTCCGGCTGTATAGTGAATGACCGGTGCGGGGAATGGATATTGACCCGGGGTTTTGTAGATTTCGGTATTGATATGACAGGGTTTTTTTAAGATTCGGGGTATGGATATGACCCGGGTTTTGACCGGATGTCGGTTTTAGAAAGAAATTTTTGGGTGGAGGTTACCCACCGGGGGGCGACCCTATTTTCGCCCCCGTGTTTTTTTTTTGAAAAAAAACATTTTTATTTGATAGCTTTCTCTTGACTTTATTTCAATAGACTTTATATGATATAGTATTCCGGGAAAATGATCCTTTTCGGATTTTTGGGGGAAAACCCCATTGGAGCGAACCCACATAAAGTCCCCATATGATATGTTCATTTTCCGATTATAAAAATGTTTTTTAAAAAAAAAAGCAAGCATTTGGCATTCATGGTTATATTTTTCTTCTGTACCGCTTATGTATGATTTGTACTTGGATGCGAAACACTTTGGTTTTCGGGTTGTTATGCTCACTTTACTTTTGTGCTTCGGTTATGACTTCGTTTTTTCGGTATTTCATGCTTTGCGTACTCGGTACGTATTTAAGTCTTGACCCTGTCTTGGTGCGTTCATCTTGAGTACGGTACCCACGAGATGAGTAGGGGACGTTAGCTGAATGTTCACTAGATTGAGCTCCGTTTCCCAGTCTTGTGAGTCGAGTATTTATGTTGTGGTATCATGTTTTGTGCTAGAGACTTTGCGAACGGTGTCGTGTGTGTATGAGATGTAAGTTTTGTGCTGCGGCTATGTAAGTCGATGTATCATTATGCCTTTTTGTGTTATGAACTTCATATGTTGGCGGATTTCATACGGTACCAGTTTTATTTGATTCGATAAAGATGAAAGACATGTTTGTTTTCTGAAAAAAATTTCCATTATGTGCTTATGTCATGTTTTGCGGGCCCAGTGTGATTATGAGTATTACGAAAGTCAGCGGGTTCGCTCGGCCCTAAGTGAGGTGGGGTGCCCGTCACGCCTATCGGATTAAGGGTGTGACAAATTGGTGTCGGGCGATTCGTCAAGGGTTGTGCCAAAGTCGTGTCGAGTAGAAGTCTGTTTATGGTGTGAGCGCGCCACGTTTATAAAGCAGGAGGCTACGAGGCATCTAGGGTGGTTACTCTTCTTTCGCATACGAGATCGTGTGCCGTAGAGCTAAGTCATAGGGAATGGGACTCACGATATGACAACCTTTGATTTCGAGAATAATGGCGCGATAGAAGAAAGGGTTGATGATGTTGGAAAGTTACTAAGCACACGAGTAAGCAAAGGTATGAAAGATATATGTTGGGAAAGATATTGAAGTTGCGATTGAAATACAAGTTGAAGATTAAAGGAAAGTAAACAAGAAAGTGTAACGGTGTCGTTTGAGTTGGGCATACGAGGTATGTTTATCATTTGTGTCTTGTTGATAATATTGGGAGCCTGTGTGTTTGCGATATGATATGATATGTATATATGTATTTTTACCTGTGAGGCATTGTTGGTATTTCACATGTACGAGTTTTTTGAGATAGTAAGAAATATAGAGGAAACTGCGAAATTTTTCCGAAATAAAGAGAAAATGAGATGTAGGTTTGTAATGCGACTTGAAAGGGCGAGTGTCCTTGTAATGGTAAGATTTGAGTAAGTTGCGAGTATGGCTGATCTCGAGAAAGAAGTAATAGTATGATTAAGACAAGAGTACAGAGGAAGAAGTTGATCAGAAAAAGGTAAAGGGTTAAGAAGTGTTATATTATGGGATTGGTTACGAATAAGATATAATGTGAATACAAGGAGGGTTGTTATGAAAATAAGTGAAGCCTAGTGAGAAAGTGGCCAAGGTTATGATGTGATCTATGTAGCTAAAATACAAAGGCAAGTATGAAACAGAAAAACAAGCTATGAAACGAATAAGGAAGGGTTGAGTTAAATATTAAGAGACGACACGAGATAATGTGCCTAGAATGTTACAAGTCGAGTAAAAGGGAATTACAAGAAGGAAAATTTAAATCGAGATCCTTAAGACCCCATACGACAAGTTGAAAATTCGAGAGACGAATGTTCTAAAGGGGAAAGGATGTTATACCCCGTACTTTGTACGTTGGAATATTCTAAGTTGGTTGCGACAAGTTATGGACAAGACTTTTAATTTTCGATTTTGTTGATTTTTGTTTTAATGCACAAGTTGCATATTCATCTTTTCATTGGTATGGAGTGTTAAGGGTAAATTTGGAATAAGAAAAATTTGGGGTTAAAAGTGAATTATGGAAAGTTGAGCATTTCATGAGAATTTGGGGCTAGAAGTGAAATTTTGGAAACTTAATATTTCATGAAAATGGCCATATGTGGCCATGTGTGGGATGTGGGCCATATCCCACATGTGTTAATTATATAAGTGGCAAAAGCTGACTAATTAAGTCATCTTCATCATTTAGTAGCACCTTAGAGAAAAATCAAGAAGCTTGGAGAAGCCAAGCAAAGGCCATTCGGCCATGAAGAAAAAAATGGAAGATCAAAAATCTTCATCACAAAAAATTATTTCTCCTAGCTTTTCTACCAAGTGGAAGGTCCTTATCAACATGGGATAGTTGTTGGAACAAGAAAATCGTTCGTTGTTGGAAAACATCATCTAGCAGAGTGAAGAAATTGAATGGAAAAGGTGAGGTTTAATCTTCCTTACATGTTTTATGGATGATTTGTGCATGTTGTGATATGTAGAAATGAATGAAATACATGAAAGTATGATGTGAAAGTTGTAGCCGTGTGGTATAGTGTGGCCGTGAGAATGAGATGTTATGTAGAAGTGAAGAACTAAATTTATTTAGTAAGTTTGGATTGTTGTGTTGTGGATTCTATGATGCTAATGAAAGTTTAATGATTCAAAGTGACTTGATAGTTGTTTGCGTCTTGTTATGGAATTTTATATAGTTTATCGAATTTATGGAAGCAATGGATTATTAATGTAGTTCATGAATTTGGAAGGAAGAAAATGTGTTGTGTTGTTTCCTTGAACTTGGGGTGCTTCGGGTGGCATGTTGTATGTTGATTGGGCTGGTTTGAATAATTTGTGGATTGTCCGAAGTGTTCTTGAAATCTTGTTTGAATGGTTTGGATTAGTACTTGGACATGTGATCGTCGATGTTGGTTTGAATATATGTAGTTGAATTGAATATAAATGAATGTTGTCGAATTGTGTAGAAAGGAGTTACTAATGTTAAAATGCTTTTGGAAGTCATTATTGGTGTTGCTAGAATGATTGTGTGGTGTTGTTGTTGTTGATTTGGCCGAGTTGAATTCTCGGGGTTGGTGCATTTACAGGGGAAGTCTTTGCCCAAATTTCCGTAGAATTATGTGCTAGTTTGGAAATGAACTCCTAAATGCCTATAGTTGACATTGGTATTTATTGATGTTATGTAGATCTTGGGGAGTCGAGACATAGGTTTGATCTGGATTAGCTTTGAGAGCGATCGAGGTATGTAAAGCTTACTTTTCCTTCTTTTGGCATGTCTTAGATGTGGTTAAGCTATGATACGTTACGAGCCTTGGGGGTAATTCTATTCTTAAAGTTCGAGCATGTTTACGATGCTTATTTGCTTCTTGATGTTGGCATCCTTATATGGTCAAGCTATGGTTTACATGTCTTTGTATGATTTGTTTTCAAATGTTGCATAAAAAGTTTTGTTTTCAAAAGAGTTTTGTAACTACGAACGTCCGTAACTTTCACAGACAGAACCGGATGGCTTTAATATGCTCGTAAATGATTCTATAACGTATAATGACTATGACTTTCGTAGGCGGGCCCGGATTGGGTTGACGCTGGTCCGTGGGTCCCACGACTTTCTTTTATAGTCTTGATAGCTTTTGAAAGAATTCAATATGACTATCTTTCCGACCCGAGTATGATTACTTATTTATCGGTTGAGTCGAAATAAGGATTTTTATGTATGTGATTTTGATACGTAACTATGGTTTCGAAGTTCGGTTTGATATGTTCCCGAGTGATATTCGGAAGAAAATCGATTTGACTCTTGTTTTTGGCTTATAAATGATGGTTCGTTTTGACTAACCTATTGAGTCCTTGAAAATGTTTTAAGTTTGTATTTGGTTACTCATGATTACATTCGTGTATTACTGTTGTTACATTTTCGCCAAGTCCGAGAGCGGTTATGTTATCGTGCGCACTATGTTGTATTCGGAGTATGATGTGTCCGGTTCGCGAGCCCCTTTTGCGGGAACCGTGTATGTATTATGGTGTTATGATGTGTCGTCGCGAGCCCTTTCGGTAGGGTCTGTGTATATATGTATGATGTGTATTTCGAAATGTGATATTGACGGCGGGTTTTAGCGCGGTATGCGGAAGTATATGTGATATTGACATTTGGGTTTTTGGCCGCGGTATGCGGGTATATGTGATATTGACATTTGGGTTTTTTGCGCGGTATCTTTGATATATGTGATATTGACCGGGTTTTTAGCGCGGTATGTCGGGTATATGTGATATTGACATTGGATTTTTGACGCGGTATGTCGGGTTTCGGAGATATGAAATCTTACGGGTAGGATGTGTTATGGCGCCATTGACGGGCGGGCGACCATATTTTCTGAGCCCTATGCATGTTTTGTCTTTTGAAAATAAATATTTTGGTATTTTGGATATGCACTTACTTTCTGTACTTCTGTTTCGATTATGACTCGTGATATGATATATGATACTGGAATATGATCGGTTGGTATCGGAGCCGGTGGTGGGGCAAACCCACATTGGTTTAGGCGAATCCCACATCGGTAATGTCAGCTCATATGATACGTTCTATTTTCCGTATGTATGAGACAGAAATGTTTTTCAAAAGAAAGCTAAGCATTTGGTATTCGATGGTTATATTTGTCTTATTGTACGCTTATGTATGATTTGTACTTTAGATGCAAGCACTTTGGTTTTCGGGTTGTTATGCTCACTTTCTGTACCCCGTACTTCGGTTATGACTTCGTTTTCGGTATTTCATGCTTTGCATACTCAGTACATATTTCGTACTGACCCCCTTTCTTCGGGGGCTGCGTTTCATGCCGCGCAGGTACCCACAGATGAGTAGGGGACGTTAGCTGCAGATGTTCCAGCTAGATTGGCGAGCTCCATTTCCCCCGGGTCTTTGCCCGAGTCGAGTATTTATGTTGCGGTATCATGTTTTGTGCTAGAGACTTTGCGACGGTGTCGTGTGTATGAGATGTCGAGTTTTGTACGACTATGTAATGGCCGATGTATCATTATGCACGTATTTACGAACCGTATGTTGGCGGATTTCATACGGTACCGGTTTATTTGATTCGATAAAGATGAAAGACATGTTTGTTTTCTGAAAAAAATTTCCATTATGTGCTTATGTCATGTTTTGCTGGCCCAGTGTGATTATGAGTATTACGAAAGGCAGCGGGTTCACTCGGCCCTAGGTAAGGGTCGGGTGCCCATCACACCCTATCGGATTAAAGGTGTGACATCATTTTTCCTCCAATTTTCAGATCCAAGCTCCGTTTGATATGGAGAACAAAGCCCACTAATTAATTAGCTTCAATTTCAACTCAATTACCAAACCCACTTTTGAACTCTTCAAAGCTCAACAATAGTGATTCACTCCAAACTTAACCAAATCACATACAACTTCGGATTTAGAGGTTGTTGATAGTAGCAAACTCAATTCTAACCTCAAATCCAACAACAAAATAACAAAACACTAATTTTCGATTTTTTTTATGACTTTTCTAGATCAAGGATTGAAAAATCAATAGAATGATCCCTCAACCTTGCTCTGATACCAAATGATAAGATCCAACCTAGGAAACTCTAGAAAATCTAAAGAACAAGAAAAAAATCAAAATAAAGGGTGGATGAAGAATAGAGATGGGAGAAGGGTAGATGGATAGATACTAGACCCTTAGAATGGATTCTATGAACAAGGTTGGGTATATGAAACCCAACCCCTTTCAATTGGAATCAAAATCCTAAAAACCTAAGCAATTTGAATTTCAAGAATTGAGTCAACTTGAATCCACAAATGAGCAATCCTAGGCAAATTCACTGGAAAGTAATTCAAGGCACAACTAAGAAATCACACTTAGTTAATTAAGCCAAACAATCTATATTAGCTAAAAACTACCTAGCAATCTAATACACTCAATTTCGTCAATATTCAAGCTATGGAATGAAAAATGAGACAAGTCTCCTATTAGTCTAGGGCTTACAACAAAGGTTCAAAAGTGGCTCTTTGCAAAAATAACCCCAACATGGGTCTTCAACCATCCAAATGACTACGACTTCCAAATGTGGCCTCCAATTGTACTCTCGACCTTGAATTGCATCCTTGGTCGAGATTTGCATCAAACGCCCACAGTTTGCAAAAATGGCCCTCCTGCACTTTTAGCCACTTGGAGATGTCTTCTCCAAATCTTCCCAAGCCACCTTCCAAATGTTGTAGACTCTTGAGATCTTCTTTTCTAGCTCCTTAAATGCTTCCTTCTTCATGAATAGAGCTTGAAGGTCTTGAAGCTACTTTGCCTAGCTCCTAGTGAATGGCCTTGAGCTAGGTAGGGTCATATCAGTGTTTGGTAATGTTGAGCATTTGGTTTCCTTGGTAATGGAATGATGACACTCTTTCCCATGATGGAGATCTTCCTTGGAGGAATTGTGATCCATTTGTGGGGAAGCAAAGTGTACAAAACAAAGGTGGACCTTGTTTAGAAATTGCTAATCCTTCCTTTCATGCTTAACTTCATAGTAACCTATTGGATGATCTTGTTCTAGATTCTGGTAGTGAGGTTACACTTGAGGATGAAATAGAAGAGGAAGTTGTTTTACGCAATACCTTTCTTTACTACTTGTTTGCATTTGATGATGCTCATGTGTATGTTTTGGGTGCATCTTATGTTAAGGGAGACTCTTATAGGGTAAATGATTGTGTCCTTGACCATACTAGGTGGGTAATCTACCCATTTGATCTGGGTGATACCTCGTGTGATTTAAGGACACTATCTAGGGAGAGTCCTTGCTTGAAAATTGAATTTTCATGGTGCTTCATGTCAAATACAACTAATGTAGTATTACATGCTTCATATTTTGCATCCATTGGTTTTATTACTTTACCCTTATGTCATGAACCTTAGAGGGATTAGAGGGATCAACCTCTTTGATACCTTATGTGTGCAAAAGTTAATCATGATTGTCATTGATGTGTGGTTGTACCACAAATTTGTTCATCCTTAGGATGAACATGTGATTATGGTTTTGTGTGCTAACCCTCAATCCTTGAGGAGTATGTTTTTGTGTGTCTTCCCTTGGGTTTTGCTAGGTTCGGATTCGAGGACGAATCCTTTTGAAAAATGGGGGATGATATGATCCTACATGACAGACTTTATCTAAAGACTTACATCGAAAGCCAAGTTATGGAACTTCAAGCTCTACAAGCGGCCTGGATGATAAGGATGGCATTGAAGGCCTTTGGAGGCTCCTACAAGCTACACAAGATGGCTTTGATGTATGATGATATGAGATACTCTTTGAGTGATAGATTGTTTAACTAGAATTAGCTTAATTTTAGTGTTAGAATGATGGTGGATTCCATTGTTGGTTGTAGAACCTTTTATTTCCAATGAATTCATGAAAATTGTTCATTTGTGGATTTCAAGTGAACTTTTTGCCTTGATTCATATTGCTTTGGTTCTTTTGGGTGTTTGAATTCAAATTAAAAGGGTTTAGGTTTAATATACCTAGATTAGTCTATAGGATTTCCCCCATTCGGGTCAAGTATCTATCCCTCTATTTCTCATCATTTTCTTCGTATCCTTTAATTTTTTGCGTTTGAATTGATTTGGCTTCATCCCCAAATCAATTCATTATCATGATTGGAAGAAAACCATGTTGTGTCGAGTATCAATCCTTGCCAATGATTATGAACACCACATCAATTAATCTCTCTGAAAATCCCACCTGTATCAGCACCTTTGTCAAGAACAACCATGACACTCTATCATAAGTCTTTTCCATGTCCAACTTAAGGACCATATTGGTTGTTTTGGTCCTTAACCTGATATCAGAGATAATTTCCTGTGTAAGAAGTACTTTCTCCACTATACTCCTTTCTTTAACAAAGTCAGCCTGATTAAAAGAAATTGTGTCTAATAATCCTTCTACCAGCCTCTTATGAATTAGCCTTCAAAATATCTTATTCACAAAATTACTCAAACTAATTGGTCTTATATCAGAAAAGGTATTAATCAATTCCCTTTTTGGTAATGAGACTAAATTAGTGTGAGTTATTAACTTAGGTAACTCAGCTCAACAGAAAAAAGATCTGACCATATTAGTAATGTCTTCCCCAATGATATTCCAGCGTGCTTGATAGAATAAACTAGTAAAACCATCAGGACCTCCTACACTTTCCCCATTTGGACTGAAAACAATGTTCTTGACTTTTTCATGAGTTGGCATCTCTGTGATCCTACTGTTTTCATGTTCTAATATCATTTTTGGAACATGATCTAGAATTTCAAAACTAGTAGGATCTGCATCTTTGGTGAATTGTTCCTGAAGAAGTTGATTGCCTCTTCTGCAATTCCATCAGTTTCTTTTAACCAGTTGCCCTGCTGATTCTGTATTCTTCTCAACTGCAATATTTTTCTTCTACCCTGAACATAAGCATGAAAATTTTTGGTATTTCTATCTCCATAATTAAACCACTGCATGCCTGCTTTTGGCTTCCAGAAGTCCACCTCCAAATACAAGTATCAATTCAAATCTGTCTGTACTCTGTGTAACTTCTCCCTGTTGTGTGGAATAGGCTGCAATTCAAATTTAATCTCATGCACCTTGATAACATCTTCCAAAGTACCTATCTCCTGGAAAATATTTCCAAAGGTGATTTTACTCCACTGACTCAAAGTTGCCTTCACTTTTTTCATTTTATGATGAAAAAGAATAGAAGAATTAACCATAAAGTTTGCATTCCATTGAGCCTTGACTTCCAAGAAAGATTCATTCTTAACCCAGAAATTAAGAAATTTGAAAGCTTTCTTGATTAGCATGGTATTCCCAGTATAAGATATTAAAAGAGGAGCATGATCATACCCTGTCCTAATCAGATAATGAATCTCTATGCCAGGATATAAACTCTGAAGTGACTGATTTCCCAAACATCTATAAAGTCTTTTCAATATACAATCCCTATTCCACCATCTATATTTACTGCCTTTAAAACCCAAATCATACACACCACAGTTTTGTATGCATGATTTTAAAATCTTGTACCTCATTAACCCTGAGTGGTATCCTCATCTTTAATTATAATATTAAAATCCCCTCCTATCATCCATGGATTAGTCAAATTGTTTGACATATCTTTTAAGCTTTCTCATAATTCTAACCGTTCCTAT
This sequence comes from Lycium ferocissimum, assembly GCF_029784015.1. Taxonomy (NCBI): domain Eukaryota; kingdom Viridiplantae; phylum Streptophyta; class Magnoliopsida; order Solanales; family Solanaceae; genus Lycium; species Lycium ferocissimum. Next base: position 40,857,822 of record NC_081347.1, on the reverse strand, counting down.
TGTGCAAGGAGGGTTATGCTTGCAAGAAGGCCAAGCAGGCAAGGTTTATTAGAGGGCCATCTATGTAAGGAGGGACGTGTTTGGCCATTGAAGGCCAATCCTTGAATTGAAGACTACACTAAGAAGACTAGCCAAACAAGGCCCTTACTTCATTAAGGGTAGCATTGTAATTGCCTAATAGTCTTCTTTACTTAGCTTGTATATATAGCTTGTCTTTCATTTCATTACATAGATTTTGATGATGAATATTTGAGAGATACTCATATTTTGAGTGATAGATTGTTGGGTAGATTCTAGAGCTATTTTAGTCAATATGATGGTGAAATCCATTGTTGGTTCGTGAACCTTTTATGTCCTATATTCATGAAGAGATTGCCATTTGTGGATTTAAATTGAATCTCTTGCCTTGAGTGTCAAATAGTAGTGGTTATTTTAGGATCGGATTCAATTGGAAGGGTCTAAGTTTAATATACTTAGGTTTGTCCATAAATTTGCCCTAATTGGGTCTTGCTTTTATCCTCTATTCCTCATCCCCTTTTATTTGTATCTTTAAATTCAGCATTTTGGATTGAATTGGTTCTTCCCCAATTCGATTCGTATCATATGTGATAGTTTTTTGCTTCTGCAACAGGTGTGCAAGGTCTTTTTGTGCAAATAGATCAAGCAATCTGTAAATGGTGGTCAGCAAAATGTGGTTCTAAGCTGAAACCAATTTATCAGGCTACTCCAGCCATCATTATGTGGCAATTATGGAAAAGAAGGAATACTATTGTTCATGGAGGGATCATGTCAAGAAATGGGTTGATATATGAGATTAATATGAACTTATGGCAGTTGGCTAAGACTAAGTATCCAAGGTTGGAAATTCCAAATAGTTGGCCTCTTCTGGTGCAGTTCTTGGAGAATTGTATACCTCAAATTGTTAGTGCAACAGTAGCTTGGAGTTGTCCTCTTAGTGGTTGGTTCAAGTGCAACACTGATGGTGCTTATAAGAGTAGTTCTGGGCAAAGTTCTTCCGCATTTTGTGTCAGAAATAGTGAAGGGAATTTGGTGCGCACATGGGCTAGTATTATATCAAAATCATCTTGCATTTTTTCTGAGGCAAAGGTAATATTAGAAGGAGTTGCATATTGTGTTACAAACCTTTTGCTCCCTCTGATAGTTGAAACAGACTCACTACTGATGAAAAAAGTTCTTAATGGAGAGTGGGAGGTTCCTTGGAGAATTTGTATCAAGGTGAACATAATATAAGAATGGAGAAAGAAGGGAAACATACAGATTGTCCATGTGTGCAGAGAAGGCAACAAACTAGCTGATTTTTTAACTAACATGGTTGTTCATTTTGCAGGTACAGTTCATATTTCTAATTTTCAGGAACTTTCAGCAAAGGCTAAAGGGATACTAATTGCATATAAAATAAAATGCCAAGTTTTAGATTCAAGATTTTGAAAGCAAGAGAACCATCTTTTGAATTACAAATGCCAAGATATACTGCATGATCATTCAAAGTAATATGTAGGAAACAGTCTAGAAAACCAGGTTGAGAAACAGTTTGTTTGCAGCTTCATTTCTGTAACTTAGTTCTTTGGGAAAATTTTATCCAATGTGTGGTAGTAACTTATAGTTCAACCTATTGGAAGAACTTCAATAGCATCTTAGTATATGGTATGATTCTTTGAGTTGATATAAATCACCTAGTATGTCAAAGAATTATACAGAGACGAAATTTGAAACTGAGCATGACAACTTCAGCCTAATCCAAGTTTGAAGGATTCTTCTATTTGGTTTCTTGATACCATGAGCACCTGGTGAGAGCTTTGAGGTGATTTGAAATGGCAACAACCCAAGACTGGATTAGCAGCAGCAGTTTTGTCAGTTTTAAGTTTTCAGATTAGAGTGTCTAGTCATTTGAGAGGCACTTTTGGCCATTGTTGCATTAGATTGTTTCATCTTTTTATTTTTTTGTACAGAACTTTTTGGTCTAATAAAGCAGAACCAACTCCATGTTGGTTGTTTTTGTCACGACCCAAACCGATGAGTCGTGACGAGTGTTTGACCTCTAGCGACCAAACACCCCTAAACACATATCTGAAACATACAGAACATTAAGGGCCCATAAATGGCATGAACTGATCTCATAAAAGGGAAATATCAAGACTCTGTACAATTTGTATATACACATACATACTGAAGAACGGTGCGGCCGGCCCAGGCCGCTACATATCTTGTACAAAAAAAGAATGGGAGCCGACAAGGCTACATCGTCGGCTAATACATACAGTTGTCTACTGAGCTCTCTTTTGGAATGAAAGGCGTAGAAAGGACGGGACGGGGCCGTCATACTCGTGTGCATACACGTCTCAAAAGGCCGGCATACCAAACCGGCGCGACCACGATCAAATAGAGCGCATCGACCCTTTGCTAGATCAAGAGGTCCCTGCGAGATGGACCTGTACTGCCTATACTGCGGGCATGAACGCGGCCCTCACGAACAACGGGAGTCGGATGCGGTAATGTGCGAGCATGTAAAGCATATGAACTAGTATACGGTCATGTCTGCGATAAATCTATGTAACTGACAATGCCACTATGGGCACATAATATGCATGTGAGCCTATCAATGAAGGTCATACATCTATATATGTGTGCGTATATAATGCCTGATATATGTGCGTATATAACGCCTGTCTCTTTTCTCATATCATTTTGGCCTCTCTGCGGCCATCATCATATACATTGCTGCAGTACATGTAGCCCGATCTTTATATCATCATCATAGTGCACCAACAGATCAGGTGGTAATGCGTATATAACGCCTATCCATTTTCCCATACCCTATATGCATATAATACTTGCGAATATAACGCCTTCTGGTCACGGGTCAATATACATATATATGAATGAATGTAATGCATGAATAAATTTATACATCCAGACCCATGAACAGAAGGAACCATCATAAACGGGGTACATGAACATTAAAGACTGAAGTGCTTCTAATGCTTATAAAAGTAGAGTAATACGGAAGATCGCTTACTCATTTGTCGATTCATATCGTAAGATCATGCCAAAAGAAAGAAAGGATAGCCTTAACATACCTTGACGTATATCAAATCATCCAACTTCTACCTCTCGAACTTACAAGTCTACAATCAAGATAACGTAGGCCTTAAGTAGACCATTTACTTTGCTTACTAATCATTTTAAATACGGATAGAGCTTAATATATTATGGGCAACATTTCCCTCATAAGCTTAACAACCCTTCAACTTCCCATTCACTCCAACATCAACCACAACAACAATAACAACACTTATATATCAAAAACATACTCAAATCTATCCCCATCATCTCTTAAAATATCCTCAAATCATTATCTTACCCTTCATCAACTTACCACTTCCATAAGTATCCCCTATTCACTTAAAACCACTAAGACTCTTGATAATTAACTCAAATAAAAGGGTAGAAATCATTTACATACCTTGAGGGGGTCTAAGATTCCAAGAATCACCTCAACTCCAACTTCCCTAGCTTCATGACCTTAAAGAAACCCTAGGATCAACCTTAACTTTCAAGCACGGGTTACGGGCTCGGATTTTATCAAATCTCCACTAATAATGATGGAAATATTGGGAGAGAATATATTAGGGTTTTTCTGATTTGGAATGGAGGAAAATATAAAATAGGGTCCTGAACCACCTATTTATATTCGGAATTAAAAAGGCTACAGCGGTCCGGTTCGACGAGCGAGTCGATGGCCCGTCAATGTGTTGACGGTCCGTCGACGTGTCGACGGTCCATCGACTTGCTCCGTCGACCTGCGCCTGCAGACGCAAGGCTGCGGGACCCTGTCGATGCCGCACATTGACAGTCCGTCGATCATGTCGATGACCCGTCGACGATGACTGGTGTCTGCAGGTTTTTCTGATTCGGTCTAGATCGCGTCGATTCGATTCGTTCAACTTCTAACTCTGTAAATTGCCAGGAATATCTGCCGGTACCCTTGTACACGGGATAGGACAATTTCTATCTCCAAACTCAGACTCGTGTCTCTATTCCAAAGGCATCCCTGACGAGGAAACTATAGGTTCTACCACTATGAAAATGAGGGGTGTGACATTCTTCCCCCCTTTGGAACATTCCTCCTCGAATGTTCGAACAATCCTGGATTATAAAAATTTCGGCAGAGTCCCTGTACATATACCCATCCGTCCTGCACACAGCAACCCAAAATAATACCACATACTATAACATACAATACTAGGGCCTCACACGACCAATCACGATGACTGAAAATGGAATAATACCTGGGGAAGATAGTGCCTTAGGCTGAACCTCCTGTACTGCTGTCCAATATAGCTACTGGAACTTCTTCGTATGATAACTGCTCGGTCACATAGATATCATCCACTGGTACCACTCTTGAAGGATCTCCGATACATTTACGAAGCATAGATACATGAAATACTGGATGTACAGACTCCAACTCAGAAGGCAATTCTAGCTCATATGCCACCGTGCCCACAGTACGAAGGATCTTATATGGCCCAATATATCGAGGGCTCAACTTACCCTTCTTGCCAAACCTCATCACTCTTTTCATAGGTGAAACTCTCAGGAACACCCAATCGCCTATCTCAAACTCTAGTTTACGTCACCGATTATCCGCATAGAATTTATGTCGACTCTGAGTTGTTAGCAATCTATCTCTAATCACTTTCAGCTTATCAATTGCTTGCTGAATTAAGTCTGGGCCTACTAAATGATTCTCCCTGACATCAAACCATCCTATGGGAGATCTACATCTCCGCCCATATAAGACCTCATAAGGAGCCATCTGAATATTGGAATGGTAACTGTTGTTATAAGCAAACTCGATAAGAGGCAAATGATCATCCCAGCTACGTTGAAAGTCAAGCACACAAGCTCTAAGCATATACTCAAGTGTTTGTATAGTACGCTCCGCTTGTCGATCTGTCTGGGGGTGAAATGCAGTACTAAGACTACTTTGAGTCCCGATCCTGCGAAAAGACTTCCCGAGAATTTGGGCATGAAGCTGTCTTTCTTTGTTACACCTTGAAAAATTTCCCGTTAGTGTACCGTGAATAGACGAGCAAGGGATATGATGTATACGAGGTTTGGACAAGTAATAAATAGTATTCGATGATCCTAATTAAGATTTCCAAAGACACTCGAGTTAAGGAAAGAAAGTTGTTAAGGGAAGCGAGTCATATGTTGAGTAATGGATAGGAATTACGAGTATTGAGTTAACGATGTCTTAATGACCCTTTGATAAAGAGTTATAATGTCCCTTATAATGGTATTGAAGTTAGGAACAAGTGTTAAGAAGGTTCCATAAGGATCGGAGATCAAACGAGTCGACGAAACAACTCTCGAAAAACTGGACAAACCTACGGCCAGACATACTGGCCGTATAAAATGTATGGACCGTATGTCCATCCGTAGATTCAGCCCAGAATACTATACTCCACTGGACCAGATCTACGGCCATACATACGGCTCGTAGAAAACATACGGACCGTATGTTGGTCCGTATATCTTGGTCGGGGCTGAGCTTGATTTTATATAAGGGACCCTTTTTCATTTCATTTCATTTCATCTTCCACCTCTACACTTCAAGAAAACTCTAGAACCTTTCCATACACTTCAACCATAAGAAAACAAGAGAAATTAAAGATCATCAACAAGAAATCAAGTGAACCAGGTGAAGGAAACCCATTAAAAGTCATACAAATCAAGAAAACCCAAGAGAGATGAAATAGGGTTTTTGTGCAAAGAGTGTATCATCAACCAAGGCTTACTCCTCCATCATCTAAGGTAAGTTTCATGACCTTTCCATGTTATTTGAAGTATTAGTAAGTTGAAACTCATGGATTGTAGAAAGAGTATGGAAATGGGTCATAAATGTGCGAATAGTGCCATTAGTGAGTAGTAGTTGAATTGAATCATGAAAATGGTTGTGTTGATGTTACAAATGCGTTATAAATGACGTTGAGAACATGAAATGAGTATTGTATGTGAAAGAATGCAATGATGGACTTTTGTCATAATTATGGAGAATTTTAGTGAAATCATGAATTGTGGGCAATGTAACTAGATGATGCCTATTGTTTGCGATATTGTAATTGTTGTTATGAATGTTGGGAGTTGATATGGAATATGGAGGAAAGTAGTATAAACAAAGAAAATGCTGCCCAAATCTCTCTAGCTTTAGTAAGTACGTTTTCATAATTGTTTAGCTAATGACGACACGAATTCCATTGAAGGTATAAACAAGTGCATTCAAGGAGAACGAGCAAGTGATAGAATAGCT
>NC_081347.1:40825979-40851385 GCF_029784015.1 Lycium ferocissimum | reverse complement strand
CCCTAGCATAACCGGATCACGAGGCGTGACACCTCGAAAAGGTTTAATCGACTCGAGGCTCTATCCCAAACTTGTCGGAACAAAGGGCGTAACATATGATAAAGTGAAACACGGATCGATCGGTGCATAAACATCATGGGTGGAGAGCGATAATATACAATAACAACGTCGGGGAGACGTCTCGCAGTCCTGTCTACCAGCCAATGCATACACGCGGTGCTGAGGACCGCTCGAGCTAGATGTGCCACTCCTCCCTCTACCTCGTTCTGCTGGTGTCTGAAAAGATTGCCCTGAAGGGCGTACCAGAGAAGAAAAACCAGCCACAGACCCTGTGGGCTGAACCATACTCCCACTCTCTCTCATCGGACACTGCCGTACCCTATGACCTGGCTAGCCACAAGCATAACAAATATTTGAGCCCGACGAACAACGACTCGTGCATGTAACTTGCCACGCTGGGTACACCGCGGCGGGGCCTCATTCGGCACCGAATCCGATCTGTGCGAGAGCACTGATGCTCTAGAAGACACGTCCCGCTCCGAAATAAGAAGACTGATCAAACCTCAGACCTGAAAACCGAGGAGGTGCACTCCCTGATTAATGGAATGGATATCGGGGAATGCGCGGTCTGCGTCTCCCACCAGACTCGCCTCGATCTCTAAAGTCTAAGCCCTCTTGCCATGGCCCCGGATCACGGCTTGTCCTCCTCGATGTTTGTGATCTTCTGGGTCTATGTATATGTATACGGGGATATCCATGCTTGGGCACGTAATCGACGGTCGTACAAGCATCGCCAAATGCGGCCACTGAGCCCAGGCCGACCGAAAACGATGAACCACATCGTCTCGGTCACCATGGTGGAGCATATACGGCCATAGAATCAAAATACAATACTCACTCTGAACCACTCATACTTCCCTTGTTCAATACGTAAGAACTGTCTGCTCGAGGCTGCTGACCTCGAGGGAGGTAGATAATGGCGAATAAGGCATCTGAGAACTCTCGCCAAACAGCTGGAGGGGCATTCTCTCCCCTAGATAACTCCCGAGTCTGATGCCACTGTATCGCAATATCCCGGAGTCTATACAAAGCTAACTCCACAGACTTGACCTCATCTGCGTGCATAACTCTCAAGGTCCTCTGCATACCATCAATGAAATCGGGGGTCCATATTCTCGTTTTACCATAGAAAGCTTCTGGAGGACCTAACCCGAGGAAGGTCTTAACCCTCGAACTACCGATCTATACTGCTGGTCAACACGACTCCCTGCCGAGCACGGGTGGCTGCCTAATCTACAAGATGGCCGCCATAGCACCCCTCACATCCGGCCGGTGCATCCGGTTGAAGCTGGGAAGCGGTCTGCCGGAGGGCGGGGGTACGCGATGTCTCGGACGGCCCCTCACTCGAATCTCATCCACAGGCCTCGTGGCCTGCAGTACGGCTAATGGCCTCACCGAGCCGCCTTGCCCTTCGGGCAGCTGTAGCTTTCTTGTGGGGGCATCGTTGAAATCGAACAATTCATCGACGAACGCCTAACACATAGCTCTATCGCACAATCTAAAGAGAAAGAATGGCATCATCCTAAATGTCCCGTAGCCTCCTCGTTTATAAGTGTGGCACCTGACACGCCCGTAAACAAGACTCCGCTAGACACGGTGCACGGACAACCCTAGGACGGAACTGCTCGACACAGCACGTACGACCCAAACCGATGAGTCGTGACGAGTGTCGACCTCTAGCGACCAAACACCCCTAAACGCGTATCTAAAACATCGAACATCGAGGGCCCATAAATGGCATGAGCCCATCTCATAAAAGGAAATATCAAGACTCGCCACAATCCGTATGCACGGCCACATGCGAAGAACGGTGCGAGGCCGGCTAGGCGCTACGTATCTTGTACATAAAAGAATGGGAGCGGACAAGGCTACATCGTCGGCTAATACATGTTGTCTGCGAGCTCTCGGAATGAAAGCCGTAGAAAGGACGGGACGAGGCCCCGTCATACCCATATGTATACACGTCTCAAAAAGGTGGCATACCAAAATTGTTGCGCGAACCCCCGATCAAATAGAGCGCACCGACCCTTTGCTAGATCTAGAGGTCCCTACCGAGATGGACCACCTGTCTCGTCTACCGTACTGCGGGCATGAACGCAGCCCTCCGAGCAACGGGGAGTCAGTACGGATAATGTATTGAGCATGTAAAGCATAAGAGCAACGTATGAATAATCATCATGAATGAAATCTGAAACTCATAAGCTGAAATGACTATCTGCATGTACTTGTATGAACTAGTATCTGCCTGTATCTGCATAAATTTATGTAACTGACAATGCCACTGTAGGCGCATAATATGCATGCTCATGCCTATCAATGAAGGTCATACATCTATATACGTGTGCGTATATAATGCCTGATATATGTGCATATATAACGCCTGTCTCTTTTCTCATATCATATTGGCCTCTCTGCGGCCATCATCATATACATTGCTGCAGTACATGCAGCCCGATCCTTATATCATCATCATAGTGCACCAACAGATCAGGTGGTAATGCGTATATAACGCCTATCCATTTTCCCACACCCCATATGCATATAATACTTGCGTATTTAACGCCTTCTGGTCACGGGTCATGAACAGAAGGAACCATCATAAACGGGGTACATGAACATTAAAGACTGAAGTGCTTCTAATGCTTATAAAAGTAGAGTAATACGGAAGATCGCTTACTCATTTGTCGGTTCATATCGTAAGATCATGCCAAAAGAAGGAAAGGATAGCCTTAACATACCTTGACGTATATCAAATCGTCCAACTTTTACCTCTCGAACTTGCAAGTCTACAACCAAGATAACGTAGGCCTTAATTAGACCATTTACTTTGCTTACTAATCATTTTAAATACGGATAGAGCTTAATATATTATGGGCAACATTTACCTCATAAGCTTAACAACCCTTTAACGTCCCATTCACTCCAACATCAATTCGATTCGTTCAACTTCTAACTCTGTAAATTGCCAGGAATATCTGCTGGTACCCTTGTACACAGGGTAGGACACTTTCTATCTCCAAACTCAGACTCGGGTCTCTATTCCAAAGGCATACCTGACTAGGAAACCATATGTTCTACCACTATGAAAACGAGGGGTGTGACAGTTTTACTCAAAAAAAAAAAAAAAAAAAAAAAACTGATATTTAAGATGCATTTTTGTTAATCTTTGAAATGCATCCATGGTATTCACAGATCTAATGTTTCATACTAAAGCATTCATCATTAAACATTAAATTTATTCAAGGCTTTTCTAGTTTGATATCCACTCCCAGGTGGAACACTTGTGTCTCTCTGGTTCTTCTTCTTTCCTCTTCCTACCCCTTTGTAGCACTTTGGAGATACATCCCCTTCTCTCATTGCAGCCTGATAATTTTGCTCCAGATATTGTAATACAAGAACGGATACGCGAAAACGAGAAATTAAGGAAGAAGGAAAAGAAAAGATAGATAATTTGAAACAACTTAAGATTCAATTTAGCAACCAAAGTTATATAAAACTAAGACCTCTAATTTATCATCAAAAGAAACACCAAATTCTTAAGTTGACCTCAAGGGAATTGAATTCCCAAGCAACCAATCTCTCAACAACACAAGAATCAACAAGAGCCTATCAAAGGCCTCTCACAAGTTTCTCTCTCTAGAGATAACCCTAAAAACACTAAAAATATTCATAATTCATCAAAAGCTCTTAAATGAAATAAAAGACTAGCTATTTATATTAAAACATTAAGGAAGACAACTACACTAGTACATAACTACCCTTAATAAGCCAACGGCCTTGTTTGGCTAGTCTTCCTTTGGAGATGAAAGTCTTGAATTAATAAAGTAGCCTTTTTTTTAATCATAGCCATCCTTCACTCATTGGCCACTTCAATGCTCATCCATCTCCAATCCGTCCTCCCATGCTATCATCCACACTTGGACTTGCCGGGATGGTCCTCGAAATGTCCTTGAGGCAACTCAACTTGCATCATTCTCCCCTTCTTGAAAAAGATTCGTCCTCGAATCTAAACCTTGCAACACCATAAAGGAGACAAACAAAAACAAAGTCCTCAAAGGATGAGGGTGGGTGTTAGGGTGGACCAATCTACCACCATGCCAAGTAAGCACAAATTTGTGATATAGGCAAGTATCAACTATTTTCATGAAAAATAAGCTCTCAAGTAGAGCACCAAGAACTTGGCTATCCCAAAGATCAAGAAATGAGGATATTCTAAAGGAACCAATGGTTTCAAGAAACTAAGTTGGCACAACACACAAATGATCCTAAACTGCAAAATGATACCATTCACACAAAGTTAAGACTTCACTGGGGTCAAAAGGAAAAGATACCCACATAACACGGGAAAGGCAACAGCTAAGTACCCCAATAGGACCCCGCCCAACATCAAATAAACTCCCAATAATAACATAAATGTCATCATATGCAAATAGATAGAAAAGAAAGGTGTCACTCAAAATGACTTCATCTATGGTGTCCTCAAATGTAGCCTCACTATTAGGTTCAAGAACAAGATCTAGCTTGCTACTATAAGTTTGAACACACAAGGAAGAAGTACCAATTTGTAAACAAGAATCACCTTCTTTTTCAAAACACTTCTTCCCCATAAATGTATCATCACTCCCAAAGGAAAGATCTCCATCGTAGGGAAGGGCGTCATCACTCCATTGTGGATTTGTAAACACCATGTAGTCCCCAAAAGTGGTTACACGTTCAACAATACAAAACATTCCACTAGATACTTACTTCACTTTCATTAATCATGTCATCCTCAAATAAGACATTATCCTTTACAAGAGGGTAATCCATGAACAATGAGGAGTCAAAGCATGTCATTTCACTCTCAAAAGAACCAATGTCATCTTTCAATGCATTTTCATTCACATGACTATCTATATGACACATATCACCACTACAAATTTGAGTCTTATCACATGACCCTAAAACAAGATCAAGAGACTCATTTTGAGATGAAACAAACAAAGGTGAGATGTCATGTTCTTTCAATTGACCAACTACATCAACATCATCACTAACAAGAGGTACATTAAGCACATCACAAGGATCCTCAAGTAGTGAATTATCACGACAAGCAAGTTGATCAACACAAATTTCAACACTAGTTGGTAGCATGTCAAGCTCACAAGATTTACTAACATAATTACCACATGACAATGTACTACCATTCAATTCACAAGTATCAACACTAGGTGGACACAAATTGATCTTGCAAGAAGAATCAATTTGGTCATCAAAAGGATTAACTAGTGTTTGAGCACATTCAATTGATGATGCTAGTCCATTCAAATCACAAGTGTCAACACTAGGTGGACATAAATCGACCTTGAAAGAAGGATCAATTCGGTCATCAATAGGATCAACTAGTGTAGGGACACTTTCAACAATGACATTATCAAGACATGGAAAAGATTCAATAGACTCAATGCAAGGTAAACTAACTTTCAAACTGGAATTGACATTAAGATCACTCAACGAAGTATGAGTATTAGGATAAGTTATTTTACCTTGATTTTCATATAAGGGATCTTCCTTGCCTTGAGCCACCAAAGGGAAGCTCATTTGACCAAGTGAAGTAATGGTCTTGTCCGCTATTCCTCCATTCAACCAGTTCCCTTTCAATGCCTCCCAAATCTCACTTGGGGTATCTATAGATGAAGTAATATGTTGAATTTGTGGCATCTCACAAGAGGCACTTTGCTTCCTCCCTTTTGGTTTCTTCTCCTGGGAAGTGGTTTTGCTCCTATACCCACTGTCATGTGGTTCGGGATATTGGCCTCTCAAGCTATCTTTCATTACATCCCAAATAGTGATTGGATCTCCCCTCTTGTACGCCCAATAGTGTGCAAGCTTCTTCTCAAAAGTCCCAATAGCCAATTTCATCTTCTTTTCTTGGGAATAAGGGTAACTAGCAAAGATTTCATCCATCATGAACTCCCCTTTCTCATACTCTTCTCCACTAGCTTCCATAATCAAGATAGGCCATTTCACATTGGGCTCTTGCACTTTTATACTTGGATTCGTTCTACGAAGTATGTATAGAAATAGAGGTTTCCTCCTTTCATCCACGACATACTTATTCCACTCTTGCTCATATGGGATCTTATGCCTTTGAAACCAAGGGCCTCCTAAACATACGTGACAAGTATCTATTAGAAGCACATCACACCAATTTCAACTTTCACTTTTGCACAACTAGGTCTTGTCCTATTTGTTGTTGCCAAATCCACAGTCAATGGTTTTCCAATAGTTGTTGCCATGAAGAAAACAGCCTCTCTTGCAAAGAAGTTGGGAGGCAATTCAGGGAAACTAATCCATGCTACTGCTCTTGATGTTTTCCTCTTTTGGTTTGAACCAAGGATCCCAGATTAAAGGCCTCATTTTGCAATATCTGTCTTGAACCTTCAAGTAGTATGCTGGGGTTGACATCATCTTCACATAGTCTTCCAACAGTGACAGTCTTATCAAGATATGTCTTTCTTCAATTAGCCTAATTGTAGTCGTTCCTTTTATTTTACATTGGACTGGAATTACCTTCCTCAGTTTCCTAATGTCAATGTTGTCATGAGAGAATTTACCTAGTCTTTGCATAATGTAAATTTTCTTTTATGATCATTTATTGTACTTCTGATGACTTCCAGGCTATGTATGGTTCCCCAACCATATATGTAATTGGTTTTGGTGGTATTATTATTTGGTTTGTGTTGGTAAGAATTGGTTGCAACAAGTTCGCATAGTTTTGGCTGGTGTTGGTAGGATTTGGCTTAAGTAGATTGGCATCATTTGGTGTTATTGGTGCTGGTGATTTTGTAGTATTTTCGTTAGGAAAATTTTTAGGGTTAACAGTATTAGGGTTGGGATTAGGCAAATTTGTAGGTTCAATGGTAGGTATAGGTTGTATACTATGTTGTTTAACCACCGATGGAGGCTATCCACCAGTCGGATTGGCCATTAAGGCCCGTGAATTGCGGTGGTGACTGCTAGGGTTTGATAGCTAGAGAGAGGTTTTGTGAATTTTAGCCTCTCTGCAGTAGGTTTCACCATATTTAGAGTTGTATATTCCATTCTTAGTAGCTTATGACTTGTGACACCAGCTATTGGGAGTTGTAGTGTGGTATTTCGAATGGCATACTCCCTCCGTCCCAATTTAAGTGTCTTAGTTTGATTTGGCACAAAGTTTAAGGAATAGAAAGAGATTTGTGAATCTTGTGGTTAAAATTAAAAATGTGTGCAATGTACTAAAATGTCCTTTGAAACTTGCGGTTTTAAACTTACCATGTAGGATGTTTGAATAGTCAACTTACTAAATAAAGAAAGAGACTATTTTTGGTACATACCAAAAAGGAAAGTAAGACACTTAAATTTGGACGGAGAGTAACTTTAAAATATTTCAGTTATATTATTGGGCAACTTACATACATAACTACCTTTTAATTTTTGCTATTTACAATTCGTAGCTACATTTTTGCTATTTACAATTCGTAGCTACATTTAGGCATTTTGGTTGTATTTGACTGTATTTCAGTGTATTGTTCAATTATATCCAACCTTATCTGATGTCACATGTATTTGGTTGTATTTGGATATATGCAACCTTAACTTCTCTGAATACATGTGTATTCAAAATGATGTATTTAAGTGCATTTAAATACACTACGGGGGCTGTGTATTTTAGTGTGTTTATATATTGATGTATCCTTTTGTTTTTGGGTGTAGTTGAATGTATTTCAACAAAATTTCAGATGCAAAATTTCAAATACACTGTATTTACTCGAAAAATTGTATACAAACATATATATAGATCATTCAAACAACACATACAGTCAAATACATCTAGTTTGCGCCCAAAATACAATCAGCCAACGACTGTATTTGAATGTATTTCAACAAAATTTCAGATGTAAAATTTCAAATACACTGTATTTACTCAAAAAATTGTATGCAAAACATATGTACATAGATTATTCAACCAACATGGTCAAATACATCTCGTTTGCCCCCCCCCCCCCCCTCCCTACCCCCAAAAATACAATCCGCCAACGATTGTATTTGGTCGTATTTCAACAAAATTTCAAATATACTCAGATCTAAGATACAACAAGGTGAAGAAGCCATGAATTCCGGTATCCATCAGATCTAAGAAGCGTAACGGCAGTGGAGGAGGCAGTGGCGTTTCTCAGATCTGGTGGTGTCGCCATGGAGGAGGAAGAGGCGGAAGGGGAGATGTGACCACCATTGAAGCAACAATACGTGAGAAAGCTAACTTGGCCGAAGACGTGGTATTTGACCGCAGAGACGGAAGAGACGGCGGCGGCCGAGGGAGAGAGGCACCAGAGAAAGGGAAAGGTATTTGGCCGGAGGTATAGCTATGAATGGTAAATTGCAAAATCACTGTAGCTACTAAATATAAATAAATTAAAAGGTAATTATCAATAATTACCTCTTAGAGGTTGCTATGCCAAGTAATTATTCCTATATTATTTTGTTGCATTTTCTTTTTTACGGAGTATCTTACGCTTCATGGTTACTTTTAGATTGGTTTGCCTACCGGGTAGGGTTAGGTGTCCTCACGGCCTAGGTGAGATTTTGAGTTGTGCTAGTGTAGCTATAAATCTATCTCATTAAGATAAATTCAAAAGTTTTAAATTAAATTGTGTCTAAATATAAAAAAAAAATATCATTCTTTATTGGACTAAATAAAAAGAAAAGAGTGTCACAACAAAAGAGTAGACTTAAAACTTTTTTTTGCGCCGATTGCCCTTCATTTGGGGTGGTCTTTAATTTTTGCCTTCAAATTGGTGGTCTTTAATTTTTGCCCTTCGCCTAATATCCCGAGGTTGTGGGTTCGAACTCCAGCTCAATTAAAAAACAAAAATGGCAAGAAAGAATTTTACAAATTTGTCCATGCTAAAGCATAATTCTGCCTTTAAATCCCAAATTCTGCATGGGGCAAATTCACTGAAATTCTGCCTGAAGGGCAAAAGTTAAAGATCACCATTTTGAGGTGTAAAAATTAAAAACCACCCCAGCGAAGGTCAATCCTGCAAATTGCCCGACTTAAAATTACCAAACTAGGATCAGAAACGTGAATTCTAACCCGATACTAGAGCTTTGAACCCACACAGCGTCGTGCGGAAGATAAACAAAATGAAAGCTGAAGACTTCAAATAGGATCAGCGTCGAACTACCCCTGTATAATAACCTTCACCAATGTTTAATTCTTCTAGTAAGAATTTACCTATTAGCTTGTCTAACCCAATACAGGATAAACGGGGAGGAGGAAATTGTAGTCTTCATTATAACTACCAACTTCTTACAAAATTTGAATGGACCAATCATTTGTAATACGCACATTAGGCTTGCGAATGGTGAGAACAGATGCTCGATTTCCGTGAATGAAGAGTGGCCCAAGCTCAATTTCCACTCTCTTGTTTCCTGGCTCAATAAGGGCTGTTTTAGCTCCAGGAGACAATCCTAACAAGATTATCCTCTCTAAAGTGCACTCACAAGAAAATATGCTACTGCCAGCTGTAGAAGGGGCTGCATTTGAAGATATAAGCTTTCCGTTTGAGAATGTGAAACGCCGATGAATAAAGGCACCTTGCTTGAACTCAAAGCTCTTCCCATCATCGATATAAAGCTCACCTTCAGCTGCCTGGGCACTATTAAGAGCTATGACCTGCAGTACGAAAGATGCTGATTGTTAAAGATGCTCCAAAACCTATGGGGATACCTTTTAAAAGCACCAAAAGGGGGTTGGTGCTAACATCACAAAAAGTAGCAAAAGAGTAAGATGGGACCATTACTTGATGACATGGCATGACCATACAAATTTCCATAAAAAATGTCATTGAAGCAACAATTTTGGATTGAGAAGGAAAATGCATTGAATTGGATATGAAGGAAGACAAGTCAATGGCAAGCTTTTCTTTATTCTGTCTGAAAATATTAGTTATGTGCTTAAATATCAGAACTTCGGATTCACAAAGAAAGATATATTTAGTGACATTAGTTTTCCTATTGATAGGAAAAAGATATATCAGTGAAATTATTTATGTGCACTAATGAGAGAACTTTGGGTTCACATTATATATAGATCCCAATACAATAACTACATAGATGTTTACCAGAGTATAAGGATCATTTTCCATCTGCGTCGAACTCCGACGTAAACGATCTTTCCTTGGAATGATAGTTCCAGCCCTTTGAAAAGAAGGAACACTATCTTCTGAAACCTCATACTTGTGTGTATGACCACCTTTGTATGCAGATGCACTTCTCAAATCATACCAGGATTCCTCCCCTGGTAGATAGACAGATACATGTTTCGCTCTCTGTATGGAAAGATACGAACTTTCAGGTAATAAAGAAAAGAAAAGAGGCTACTTCAAGGAAGAACACTGCTGAGAATGAAAATGAGTTGCTCCCTGCATTTTATTTTATGTGACGGTGTTCCACTGGACATAAGAGTTTAAGATGTTAATTTGACTTAAATAATATTTTAGTGATAATGAATAAGAACATTAAAGTTGTGATTGAAAAGAGAGCAAACATCAAAGTTAAAGTGTGACTAGTTTCATAAATTTAAGTTCTTGAAAGTTCTATAAAAGTTAGAATGTCAAACATTTTGGAATGTCCCAATATGGAAAAGAGTGCATATGTTGGAACGGAAGGAATAGTTGTTTAGTTAGAACAGAACCTCTGTATAAACTCCTTGCACCAGAAGACCATTCCCAACCATGAAAGCCTCATCATTGCTAAAACATTTTTCGTCTCCAGGGAACTCCATCCAAAGTGGACGAGCAACTGGAGTACCACTTGAGTTTGCTTCTCGAAATAGAGTGTAGAAATAAGGAAGATACATGTAACGAACATGTATCGCTTCCCTCATCAATTGTGTATTTCTTTCTCTGTAATAGATATAACAACCTTGATAAATAATAACATCTTACACACATGTATGTCCTAAAGCCCAAAAAGATTGTATGAACATTAAAAGAACTATATAAACATTCAGATGCAAACACTGTCTTGCACAAATCCATATGAGATGATATATTTCCTCGAAATTATTAGTACGCATCAACAATTGTTGCACAACCACCAGATGCTACAGGTTAACAATTCGATCACTACTATATCATTTGCAATCATATAAAAGTAACACTTAATATCAGCTGAGTGCTGACATGACAAAAATAAACGAAAAGCTTTCGGACATAAAGATATTGCGTTAGTTGGTTGTGCACTAACGTTAGATCCAAAGAAATAAATCTTTCGAAGCTTTAAATATCAAACAGAAAAAGATTACACTTCCAAGTTGAAAAGATGCACAAAAATATTATATAATAGAGAAACTTCATCAAAATTTACACGCTGATTGTCGTATCAAATGGGTAAACAGTAGAGAGCTGACAACAATCATGCATGATAGGTGACCTCTAAGTTTGTGGTTCAGCACTGAATGAGCTAGAGGACTGATGATGATGCAGCAAGGTTTCTTCAATTCTTTTAAAGACAGTAGTGACTTGGTTGACTCAGTCATCCCCTGGCAGGTAAACCTGCCACAACGGAACAACCCACAAGTCCAAGCGTCGTGTAAACCTGCCACCAAGACTAGAGTAGATGTGTTTACATTTGAGTGTTATCATATAGCTGAGAGTCGAACCTAGAATCTCCAAATTGTTACTTCAAAGTCTCAACCACTCCGCCGTCTCCTTACGGTTTCTTATAAGAAATTTCTATTTTTTTTTAATAAGTAGGTTTCTTAACAGAAAACTTATGCGGTGAGAAATGCCACATGATCCTATTTTATATGGTAGCTACGTACAAGAGCCATTGGTAGGAATTTCATCCAAATAGTGCCACATGGAACCAGAATTAAACCAGAAGCGAGCACACAATTATCACAAGAAAGAAACCCATTTCTACTGAGAAAGCCAACTTTTGGAAATTTCTAAAAAGAGCAGCACATGAGTTATACCGCCTCCCTTAAATCTGGTTTTGATCTCTCTGGGTGGTATTAGTTCCGGTTTGAACAAGTACAGAGGGGTTGAAGTGTGTCGTTGAAAAAATGGGGACAAGTTGGAGGGAATTTTATGTATCATACAAAATGAGAAATGTAAGCTAACTTGTGGTAACGATCACAGAAACACTGGAGAAACAAGACGTTTATATAAGAATTTGGAGAACATTGACAAAAAAACGTATATGTCTTGTATTATAAACTTTTTTTTAAAAAACCATGGCGTCTGGGCCAGCTTGCATAGGCCTCGACTAATTCCACAGGATACCTGCTACCTCCCACTAGCACAGGTATCTGGTAACTCTGTTCACCAAGGCTCGGGCAGATGAGAAGAGATCACTTAGTGCTTTTTACCTCCGCTGGGATTTGAACCTGAAAACTCATGATTCTCAACCCATTTCATTAACCACTAGGCGACACCCTTTGGTGTTGTCTTGTACTCTAGTATTATAAGCTTTTAACATTAAATTAAAGAATCATACCCAAATAACCAAGGTTCCCGTCTTTTAGTGTCATGATGTGCATGCCCCCGGAAAAAGGGATAGTATGCACCTACTTGATACCAGCGAACCAACAACTCAGTCTCAGGATTACCAAAAAATCCACCAACATCCGCTCCTGTTAAAGAAAGATGATGCACAACATTCATTAAATGAGAAAGATATGGCTACCTACTCATTGACCCAAAAAAGAGGATATTAACTGACCAGAAAATACTATTCCAGAGATGCTAAGAGTTAACACCATGGGGACTGAAACCCTCAAGTGCTCCCATTCTGCTGTATTATCTCCAGTCCAAATTGCTCCATATCTTTGACTTCCAGCAAAGAAGGCCCTTGCCAAAACAAAAGGCCTATCTTTTCCATTGCCACGCTTTAGAAGCCCGTCGGCTGTTGCCATCTGAAAATAGTAACCATATGAATTGTGTAACTCCCTGTGCTCTACTCCTCCATGATGCAAAGCATCTCTTGGCATTGTTACCTGGCATTGAGCAAAAGTGAAAATTTCAACAACATCAATAAATCTACCTGGCCGTCCTAATCACAATTGAGTAATATAGCAAACTTGCTGAGGATCTGAGAAGCTTAGGCCCAGAAATTAATTGAAGTTCCTTATTGAAGACTGGGAAACAACAAACCATTAAATCAAGTACTAGCATGAATGATAGATTTCAGACTGAAGCACTTCTAGCCCCAGGGTAAATTATTCTTCTCAGAAAAAACATCTCCAATTTCTATCTCCCACGTTCAGGGATACACTCAGACTCATAATTAAAAGATCTGATGTTAGTAGCATTTATACAAGTCATGTAATTACGTAACAACAAAAACTAAAAACTCAGTGGCAACACATCAAAGGTACCTGTGTATTTTTGGAGAACCAATCATGTTATAATTAGCTCAGGGTCTTCAATAGCTTGAATATAAAAAGGAAAATTGGCAAACAATAATTGGAGAAAACTGAAATGATTTTTTGAAGCAATCAAAAGTACCTTAGAATCATCATTGGCAGCATCCTATTCTGATTAACCCTTGTTCCCTTTACTTGTTGTCTTAATTGATTTAGAAAAAAAAAATCATAGTTCATTCCTAGTTGGTTATGGTATTAATTTGTATCTTCTCTTTTTTCTAACTTTTGCTTACATACACTTTGACGACAACGATTTAGTTTCGAGTTTAGCACCTAAAAGTTATGAGGTCTAAATCTACAGCAAAACTGTTACAGTTCAACTCATTTTTATTTTTTTTGAAAATGAAGTTCAACTCCTTATTGTTCATTTTAGTCATAGAATGTATTTTGTAATGCTTTCCACAGGCTATCCTCACAGCAATTAAGATGTTGCTTTATTTCTCTAGCTAAATGCACTTCAAAATGGTCTGGAATCAGGACGATTGTCTGAAATAATCAAATAAAACAATGGGGGTCTTGAAGGCTTAAAACCATGTAGAAATATTAAAAACTGATGTAGCAGCAATGATTTCAAATTAAGATTTGGACCAGCAATTCAAGTGACTCAGCTGAACCAACTAGGCTCCAGATTAAAGAAACCACGGAGTACCCTATGAGTTCAAATCAGTTGATTGGCTTTGCCAAACTGAAGAAGAAATATATTTCTGATAATCTGGTAGGGAACGGGTTAATTCGTTTTGCCAAAACAAAATGTTCATTGAATGTCTGGTGTTAAAATTGGAGACGAGATGTAAAAACGTTGCCCAACAATTCACCGCATAGTGTAGATACTCAGAATCAAACATGAAAAATCTTGCTTCAGGAAGCGTGTTCTTTCATTAAATAAATTTCTGCCTAGTTAGTTTTAGAGTACATTAGAGCATGCAGGAGTTGATTATAGTTTCCACCTTGTACCCTCAACCACCGCAACATATGTTGGCATCAACTCCAATAGAATGTTTCTACCCTTGGGCCTCATCTTTCCTAATTGACCTCCTAGATAACATATGCAATCATTAAGCGGACAAGTCTTGTTTAGATGCATCTACTAGACATTCTTGCAAATGGAAAACACATTAAGTATATTGGAGATTCTTGAAAATTCCGCAAATAGTATACTGCAAATGGGTGCTTCAAATGACAATACCTAGCATTACTCTACTATTACACTATTACTCTACTATTGCACTATTATCAAAAAGGAACCCGAGACATGGACATTAGCAAGTGAAAACTGACAAATTAACTGCATTCTTGAAGAACTGCAAGAAAGTGTACCCTTTTAAAACTTGAAAGACAAGTATAAGGAAACTATTTTCTATCGACGAAAAAGGTATAAGGCTAAATATGCAAGGGAGAGAATAATAATCAGCATGTTGGTTAAGCATAACTGACAACAGTATCAACAAAAATAATCAAAGGTAATTGTATACCTCTGGTCCATTGAAGACGGAAGGTTCATTCATGTCATTCCAGATGTATAAATACTTTGTTGAGCCAACATAGCTATCAAGTGAAAATTTGTTACTCCACCATGACCTAATCTCGGGATTGAGTAAGTCAGTATATGAAGAGGAACCAGGCCAGCACCATCCATCATAATCCTTACCAGTAGCATCCTTAACATAGTATCCCTTTTCGGAGGCCTCCTTGTGTATATGGTAAGTGTCATCCCTTTTTATATGAGGATCCACAATGGTAACCATGTGTCTACCCTTTGCAGCTAACTTGTTCTGCATTTCTTCCGGGTTAGGAAACAATACCCTATCCCAAGTAAAGTACTTCTTCCCATCTGTGTGCTCAATATCAAGCCATAAAACATCATAGGGGATATCATGCTCATCAAATTTTGAATCAACATTATAAACATCTTCCTCATCTCTATAATTCCATCTACATTGATGGTATGCAGTTGCGAATAACTGTGGCATAGATGGCCTTCCCGTTACGCTAGTATACTGCCTAACCACATCTTTTGGCCCAGGACCAATGAAAAAGAATGTATCCACTACACCAGCCTCACTCATCCATAAAGTATCAATCCTGTGCTTGTTCGACGGCAACATTATCTCATCAGAATTCCAACCTGCTCCGAATACATCAATCTGCATTTCCGCAGCATTCAACCAGAAAAACCCCGAACTACCCCTGGCTTTCCCATGTGAACTCATGAAAGGAATTGAACCATATAGCCCGAAAGGGGACTCGTGAAGATACTCAAACACATCAAGATTAAACAACCTATAAGGCTCAGAAAATTCGTCCACATTAGCCCCCCTAGTTGGTTTCAAAGCAAGACTAGTAGCATGTTCAGGAATGCCATAAACAAAATCTGCACCGTAGAAAGATACATCAAAACTAATTGATTGTGGGCCATAAGGCCTTGTATCAGTATGACTCCTGAACTTCTCCTCCCAATCATCCCCTTCTTCTTTCTTGTCCCTCAACTGTTCAAAATGAAACAACCCATTTGAGTTTATGGACAACACTCTCTTCCCACTACCTTTCTCCCTGGCAAAAACCTCAAATGGGTCATGTCTCAACACCCCTTCATAACCATCAGACAAGTAAACAACAGAGGAAACGCTACCATCGATTTGCTCCTCCTTAACTGTGGTTAACCAGAGCTTGGTGTTGAGGAAATCATCCTCAATGACATCAGGAACTTCAAATCTTTTCTTGGGTGGATGATGTTCATCAATTTTCAACCTCATGACACCATCTTGGTAGACAGAAAGAGTGAGAAGCAAAAGCTTATTATTGGGGTCTTCTTCTTCTTGTTTGGGAACAAGTTTGGCTATGAGATCCCCATCATCGGAGATGGACACATCGGTGGCCCTCAGATTACAAGATCCAGGTTTTCGGGAACGGGCGCTTTTGCAAAATGGGGTTTGATTGCAGTTTCGAAACTCCTCCTTCTTCCACGAGTAGGCTGAGGTGACTAAGACAAGGAGGACAAGAAGAAGCGGATATACGACTGCTCGGGCTCTCATGGTTACAATCGGAGATCCGAGGGAAGGCTGCGTTTCCCCTCTTCTCTATTTTTCCACTCTATATACAGACCAGGAAGAGTAAACTGATGTGACAAAAAGGTATACTAATTAGAAACGGTGATGGTCAAACTTATCTTTAAAATGTGATTAAGTTAAATAGGGACTGAATTATATTTTTTAAAATTTATAATTTTTACAAAATATACAAAAGCTCACACACATTATACAAAATCTTCTTCCAACCCATCCCCATGACCCCAACTTCATTTTATTTCAAAAAAAAAAAAAAAAACAATTACATAGGCGACAAAGCTAAAAACCGTGACCGCTGCCTTCATCTCGAATTACCCATCTTCAAAATCAGTGTTCTTCCTCGTCGCTGCTGCTGCCCGTTTTTCTCTCTCTCCATTGCTGCTGCTTCTGCATTCATTCTCATGTAAAGTTTTTCTTTCACTTGGTTCAAAAGTTAGGGTTTTGAAATCAAAGTGTGAAAATGATGATTCTGGTTAGAGAAGATGAAGAAGAACATGGGTTTATTTTGAATGTTGTTTGTTTTGTTGTAGTTTGGGGTATTTGTTGCATTTGTTTCACTTGTTGGGGTTTGTGAGTTTGTAAATAGAGGTTGCGGTTGTGAAATTATGGTTTTTGGTGTTGTTTTTGTTTTTGTTCTTGTTCTCCTTATTGTTTCGAAAAAAAAAAGGCTTGCAATTTTGTTGATGTTTTCCAACATCGAGGTTACCTATTAAAGAAATTTAGCACTTGTTTGTGAGTTGCAAACATCGAGGTGCGTATGGTTAAAAAACCCTATTCGGTGTATTTTGTTTAAGTTCGAGTGAGATTTGTGATGGTTGTGTGTTTGTAGTGAAATATAGATGTTTTGTAGTTAAATTTAGATGTTTTTCTTGTTGTTGTTCTTTGTCATGGTATGGTTTAGGAAAAGTTTTGATTTTATCCAACGGTTGTTGGATAAAATCAAAATAATTGTTGAGGTTTTTCGGCAAGAATCGCGATTGTTAAAAAGATATGAACAAGCTGTTGTAAAAAATCAAAATAGTTGCTAAGCTGTTGCTACTGTTTTTCTATTTCCAACAGCTTAAGATTCTACTGCAACAAGTAATAAGTTGTTGCAACAACTTCATATTTTGTTGCAACATATTCTTAATCTGTTGCAACAACTTATTACTTGTTGCAACATATTCCTTTTTCCTTTTTACTTTGAATGTTGCACTAATCAATTAAAACTGTTTTTCTATCTCATGTGTGTAGATAAAATGGCTCGAGCTTAAAAGAAAAGAAGAGAAACCAGCGAGGAGAAAGTAAAAAGAGAAATTTTCAAAACACCATTAGATGAACTTGTGACTACTATTTGTCAATCAACAAATCTAGAGGAAAGAGTTAAGTGAAACTGGGGCTTCAGAAAGAGAGGAACCCCACGAAACCTCTGTTGGGCATGAAGAAGAAAGTGATAAAAATGAACAAAGTGAAGAACAACAAGAAGATAAAAAAGATGAAGTAGACAAAGATGAAGAAACTAGAGAAGAAAGTGAAAAAGATAATGAAAAATCTGCTGAAGCAGATGAAGAAAATAATGAAGGAGATGAAAGAGAAGGAGATGAAAGAGAAGGAGATGAAAAAGAAGGAGATGAAGGAGGTGAAGGAGATGAAGGGGATGAAGGAGGTGAAGAAGATGCAGAAACTGAAAAGGGTAATGAAGAAGAAGAAGAAGAATCTACAAATCAGACCTTGGCCGAGTTAAGAAAAAAAAAGGAAACATAATGTGGATGCCAATCTTGTTGAGTCTTCTAGTATTTCCACAGATCCCAATAGACCTTCCATTGACGAGGTCATCAAGAGTTTCAGCATTGAAAAGTACGACGTGAGGATGCCGCTGAATGGAAATAATGATTTGTCATGTGATATTGTGGTCAAATCAATGATGGGAAAGGGCTTTGACAAATTTAGGGGCATTCTTCAGCAGCAGGGGTTGGAGAATATCTTTAGTGCTAGCTGCTTTGGGCTCTATTTAGATTTGCCTCAAGAAACCGATGCGCGGTTTCAAATGACAATGGTGTCTGAACTTTTGAAGCTTAGGACTATTTGTGATAGAAAGGATAAGGTTTGGATTCTTCGTGGCGCCGGTTTGTTTTGGCATGAAGGAGTTTGCCATAGTTACCGGATTGAGATGCCATTCTTGTGAGCCTCTTCCTACTGTTGTATTAACCAAGCCAGCCCCGACTCCCAAGGCAGCTAAGAAAGCAAAGGGTTCCAAAGCTAAGAATGATGTCTCTTTGGTAGGCTTAGTGGGAAAGAGCTACATTCAGAAGAAATTGTTAGAAGATTTGGAGTCCAAAACTTTCTCAAAAAAGCACAAGGAGGCACTGTGCTTAGTTTGGTTTGTGCACAGTGTTCTTTGGGCAAGAGACGTAAACAACAACATACCACTTGGATTGCTTAAACTTCCTGAGGACTATGATGTCTTCAACAACTATGCCTGGGGTTTTAAAAGCTTTAGCTTGACTGTTGAATATTTGATGAAGGAATTGAAGCCAACGGGGAAGATAGTCAACCTATATGGCTTCCCTGGGCTTTCATGGTAAACTTTCTTCAATGTTTTATCTTTTTTTTTTTTTTTTTTTTTTTTGTATTTCAATCACTATTTTGATTTTTGATGGCATCTTTTTTTCTAGGCTTGGGCATTTGAAGCCATTCCTCACCTCAGGCATCAAGTCAAGGAATACTCCGAAGAAGTTACCTATCCAAGAATTCTTAGATGGCTCACTGCCAGAAACAACACAAAATTGAGTGTTGACCATTTCAACCCCCCTAAGGAAGCTGTAAGCATTAGAATACATTCATATAGAATAAACTTAACTTCTATAAGCTTAAATAATTTACAATAGATAACTAGTTGTTGCAACAACTTTTGTAATCTACTGAAACAAAACATGCATCTATTGCAACAAGTTATGAATCTGTTGGACATTGTCCAACAGATGAGTAATCTATTAGAACACATTCATATAGAATAAACTTAACTTCTGTAAGCTTAAATAATTTACAACAGATAACTAGTTGTTGCAACAACTTTTGTAATCTACTGAAACAAAACATGCATTTGTTGCAACAAGTTCTGAATCTGTTGGACATTGTCCAACAGATGAGTAATCTGTTGCAACAAGTTACCCAACAGATGAATCTGTTATAACATGCAACTATTTTTTTACAACAGATGAGCAACCTACTGCAACAAGTTACCCATCTGTTGGAAAATGTCCAACAGATAATAAACTTCCTGCAACAAGTTACCAATCAGTTGGACAATGTTGCACCTTGAACAATTTCCGCGTCATGTGCATTGTGAGTAAACTAACGTAAGCTCGAAGAGGTCATGGAACCCTTATAAGGTTAATGAATACTTTTACCAAGTGTTAAGCAAGCGTCTAAAGGTTCCGGGATCAAGCAAATCGAAGAAAGTAAGTTTGTCGAAAATTTGGAAAAAAGTTGACAGAATTTTGGGTCAACTTTGGAGGGGTATATCTCCTAGTATATTGGTAGTTTTAAGGTGTTTCAAAAGCCTAAAAGAAAGTTTGTCGAGTCTAGTTTTCAACACAATAAACCGCTCGTCGATACGATATCGGAGTAGAGAATTATGAACGTTACAAGTTAGGCTGACGGAAGCGAAAAACGCGCGATGGAGGCCGTGCCGCTTCTGATGAACCGCTACAGTGCCACCGACTTTACCCACCTATAAAAGGGTCAAGACCCCATTTTTCTGCACCAAAAACAAATCCTAAAGCCTAGCACACATATAGGGGAAAATATGTCATAAAAAGTGAGGGTTTGAAGTGATTTTGGGCTAATCAAGGCTCGGGTAACGCATAGTTACGGTTATAGAATTGTTTTGCGGTGGATTTTGAGCTTGGATTCAAGGTAGATATTGAAGATATTGCTGTTTTAACAAGAATAAGGTATGAATCTCTCCTTATTAATGTTACTTTTGGCTTATTCACGAAGATAGAGTGATTAAAGGGTCGTATAATAAAGTTGTGGGTTGAGAAAATTGGATAAACATTGTGTGGGATGTTTTATAGCATATTTTGATGTTAATGATGATGTTGATGATGTTAGTATTGTTGTTGTTGTTGTTGTTGTTGTTGTTGTTGGTTATTAGTATTGTGATTTCGGGCTAGAAATATAAACAGGGGAGATACTGCCCGAATTTCGGCAGATTTTAAGGAATTTATTTTGAAGGCTTGAGGAAGCACATGACGATAAGACTAATAATAGTATGAATGATTTTATATGTAGATTACGCGACTACGAATGATCTTATGTAGATTGCAAAACAAGAAGTAAGTTGGAAAGTCGAGAAGTAAGCTTCCAGGTATGTTAAGACTTTCCCTTTCTTTCTTTTTGGCATGATCCCATGATATCAGCAGACGGTGAATACTCGAGTCTCCATATTACTCTACTATTAGGAGTATTAGGAGAATCTCAGTTCTTGATGATCCTGTGGCCCTCTATTATGATTATTCCTTCTGTTCATGGGTCCTAAACTTTGTATCATGATAATGTTACTTTATGGTTATGCATTGTATTCATTTGCATACATGCATATTGACCCGCGACCGAAGGCGTTATATATATATATATATATATATATATATATATATATATATATATATATATATATATATATATGGGCTATGGGAAAAGGGCGAGGCGTTATATGCGCATTACCACCGATCGGGGGTGCGCGGTGATGATGATTATTATGCCCGAAGGGGCCATTATGCTATTATGCCCGAAGGGGCCATTATGCTATTATGCCCGAAGGGGCCTGTTTGATGATGGGATATGGATCGGGCCGTACGTTCCTCGGCACTATGACCAATGCATTGCATATCATACGCCCTCAGAGGCATTTTCTGTAAGCAGAAATATACAGATATGTTTAGATAGTCAGACATATAGATGCATTCATACAAATATGTTCAGACAGTCAGACATACAGATGTATTCAGTCAGTCAGACATACAGATGTATTCAGTCAGTCAGTTTAGTTTATGACTTTCAGATTGTCTTCATGACTCCTATGTGTATGTTACTCTTATGCCTTACATACTCAGTACATTATTCGTACTGACTCTCCTATTATTCGGGGGGCTGCGTTTATGCTCGCAGGTTCAGATAACCAGGAAGACAGATCGCATCCTTAGGATGCTTCTTCAGCTTGATAGTGG
Source organism: Lycium ferocissimum (assembly GCF_029784015.1). Taxonomy (NCBI): domain Eukaryota; kingdom Viridiplantae; phylum Streptophyta; class Magnoliopsida; order Solanales; family Solanaceae; genus Lycium; species Lycium ferocissimum. Next base: position 40,829,597 of record NC_081347.1, on the reverse strand, counting down.
AGCACTCCTCTCTTGTCGGAGTTACCGTCTAGACCGGGTATGTGTCCTAAAGTTATGGGTAGGGCGGAGGCCTGCCCGTCTGTACCGCATGTCCGTATGTCGGTGAAGGCTCGCCAGACGCTTGTACTCGGTCGGACGATGGCCCGCTCGGTACCCGTTTGGTTACATAGTTTTATCGGGAGCATTGTCGCTCATTACCTCGGTTCGGTTTAGTGATGCATGTATATATATATATATATATATACATGCATCACTAAACCGAACCGGGCATGCAGCGACAATGCTACCCGATAAAACTATGATATCTATCAGTTAGCAAATCATGTTGTGAGTGCCCTCAGGTGGCCCAGAATGAGCAGAAACAGGTATGTTATGTATGTTTTGTGGCATCTAGGAGGTCAGCTTCTGGGTGTCTGTCATAGCCCTCCGATTGGGTTGTGACAGAAAATGTCCAACAAGTACCACAGTTGTTGCAATAGATCACTTTATTTGCTAATCTGATAACTTCTGAATCTGTTACAGTAAGTTTTTACAACAAGTACAATAATCTGTTGTAACAAGTGATTAATCTGTTGGACAATATCCAACAGATGAGTAACCTGCTGCAACAAGTTACCCATCTGTTGGAAAATGTCCAGAAAATGAGATACCTGCTGCAACAAGTTACCTATCTGTTGGACACCGTCCAACAGATGTGTAACCTTTTGCAACAACCTGATAACTTGTTTTAAATAGGTTTTGCTTTTCATGATTTAGCACCATTTTGATATATCTACTTTCTTATTGTAGGTTGTGAACCCATGGCTTGTCCCAACAATAAGAGAGTTGGAGATGCCATGCCTTGTCACCTTTGTGCCCATAGAATCTATGCCTGGCAGATTGATTATGGGTTCAAAGGGGAATTGGCTGGAGTGACAGCCATCACTAAGGTTAATGATGTTGTTGCTGGTGGTGGTGGTCTTATTGCTGGTGGTGATATTGTTATTGATGTTGTTGGTGGTGCTGATGCTGCTGGTGGTGTTGTTTAACCTGTTGATGCTATCGGTGGTGCTGGGGAAAAATTAAGAGATGATGATGCTGATATTGGTGGATATACTCCAGTTGCTGCATTTAGTGATTTTTTAGAATTTGGTGGTAATTTTAGTGGTGGCGGATTGAGTGGTGGAAGATTTGCTGATGTTAGTGCCGGTACCTCTAAGGTGCCCTCATGTGCTTGTGAGTGCACCATTTGCAAGGACAAATGAATAATTTGATTAGAAAGGTGGAGGAGTTGGTGCAGGCCTAAGAAGCCACAAACACTTCTATCCAGAGGTTGATATCTAAGAGGAGTATCAATCAATCAAAGAACCTTTCCTCACCTTATACTCCTGTTTATGTTTTGAAGAGGGGCAAAGCAATTGCCAAGGCACTTGTATCAGTTAGATCAAGGAAAACTGTTGCTACTCCCAGTAAGTCAATTGAGACTCCTCTTCTTGATGTTGGGCCAAAAGTGCTAAAGAAGGTGGACATTTTCAAGCCTGTACATGCCCAAAGAAAGAAAAAGGTTGAAACTGCAATCAAAGCCAAAAAGAATGGGAAAACCATGCACTCAATGCATAAATTTGAAGCCCCAGACTTCAAGGCTTTGACAAGCATGAAGATTTGGTGGGAGGATTGGGTAAGTTTCAACACTTGTATATATCTATCTAATTCAGTACGTTGTTGCAACAAGTAGATAATCTGTTGCAACAAGTTAACTAGCTATTGCAACAGGTCCTTTATTTTGTTGAATCTGTTGCAACAAGTTAACTAGCTGTTGCAACAAGTAGATAATGCCGCAACAAGTTGGCAGATGTTGTTACAACGAGAGTCCTTTATTTTGTTGAATGCATTTCGCGGCAAGTTAGCTAGGCACATTTGCAAACAAGTAGATAATCTGTTGCAACAAGTTACTTATTTTTTACAATAAGTAACTAACTGTTTTACTACTTTTACTTTAGTATGTAGATGAAGTCCTGCTTCTAATACGTATGACATAATCCTGGACCTCAACTTTTACAACAACATTCTCAAGAGGTACACAGAATTAACAAATGAGAGTACAGTTCAGAATGCCGTGCCTATGGAGGTTAGACTTGCTGAATTCAAGTGGGATGATGAAGTGGTCGATTATTGTAGAGGTGTTAGACCCTACCCGGGTGGCTGCTCGTGGGCTGGTGCAAAGAGGGTTTTAACAGTGATGAATATTGAGGTCACACATTTTGTCACTCTCGAGTTCAAGATTGAAGAGGGAGTGGTAAATGTGTATGACTGCAACGTTCCTGTCTACCCGTACGATGCTTTCTTTTGTTCGTGCGGCCCGGTAATGGAATTGTGGCCCAAGTTACTGAAACAGAGTGGCATGTTCGCAAACTTGCCTGCAAAGTTACTCAATGAACCATGAGAATTCAATAGGCTAAAGAATCTCCCTCGCAATGTCACTAGTAGGGTGTCACGACCCAGCCCCGTAGGCCGTGATTGGTGCCCGAGTTGGTAGGGCTGGGCAAAAAATACCGAAAACCGAATTACCGAACCGAACTGGCTATTTCGGTATTTCGGTATTCGGTAATTCGGTATTCGGTACTAAAATATAAATTTTAAAATTTCGGTTTCGGTATTCGGTATTTACACTTATACCGTTCGGTACTTCGGGAAATACCGAATACCGAAATTAATACCAATACATACTGTGCAGTGTACACCCTAAACCTGAAGGAGTAAAGGGCTAAAGGCCCATTGTAAAAACACTTCAAGTCCAGCCCAAATCCGTAAAAATCCCAATACTTCACCTTCAGTTCACTGTAATCCCTAAGACCCTAACACTTCACTTTCATCATCAGTTCACTTCACCTTCATCCCTAACACTTCACCTATCAGTTCCTTCTACTTCACACAATCTACCAAATCCAACTATTTTCACTCATTTTCTCACCTAAAAATCTAAGAAAATAGGGAAAAAGTAGAGTACCATCACGCTTGAGAGTTTTACAGTGAACGACGCCGTATTGGATCAAGGATAAAGTGAAGATCGAAGGTAGATCATGTCCATATCGAGCCATTTAAATAGGTAATCAATCACCTACAGTGAATATCGAATTTTGAATCACCGGAAGAAAAAAAAAAGTACAATCCGAATAGCTAAACGTACATTATACAAAGGTGTATATAGTGAGATTTGAGAGAGATGTTGTTCTTTAAAATGTTGGTTTTTGGTACTTGCCCTGATAAATACACTTTTCCTTATGTGGCTAAAGCTTGTGCTGGTTTAAATTCTATTAATTTAGGTAAATGGTTACATGGGATGGTACAAAGTTTAGGTTTTGAGGATTATGTGTTTGGTGATGGTTTTATTAAGTTTTATCTTTGAGAATGGTTGTTTGGATGACGCTTGTCTTTTTGTTCGATAAAATGACTCGGTAGAGATAGTGTTTTATGGAATGTGATGCTTAATGGCTATGCTAAAGATGAAGAGTAAGTGAATGATATGGTTATTATTTAGGAAAGAGGAAAAATGAAACTAAGCCCAATTCGGAAATATGCTTGTGTTTTTTCCTTTGTGCCTAAAATCGAGGTTAAATTTGGTTTTGGGGGTTCTGGGCT